>NC_143525.1:34871525-35171525 GCF_031878675.1 Megascapheus bottae
AAATTTTTTATTTTTAGGTTGTCCCATTTATCAAGTCTCTCTCCAATCTGTTGTGACCCTGGGATTCTGTTCAGGAAGTTTTTGCCTGTGCCTATGAATTCTAGTGTCTCTCCAACTTTCTTGTGTGGCAGTTTCAAGGTTTCCAGTCTGACATTGAGGTCTTTGATTCATTCTGAGTTAATGCTTGTGCATGGCGAAAGGCAAGGGTAATACACATCTTTTGAGCCAGATAGTTGGTTGAACATGAAGTGGAGCTTCTCAACAATTTTTTTCTAGAACCAGAGAAAGAGAAAACATGATTCATTCATTCATCATCAAGTGTGCATTGAGCACTGCTTGGGTGGTCTGCTTCTGCAGGAAATACTGACATGGGCAGATAGAAAAGAAAGAACCCACAGTCCTAGAAAAATGCTGGGAAAAATAATCAGAGGAGGAAGTAAAGCCCTTCAATTGTAGAAATTAGGGAAGACTATGTAGAGGGCGTTTAAATAAGACATGGGATCTGAATAGGACTTGGAGGTGGAGGGGAGCAGAGCACTTACTCACCTTTGACCTCCACTGACTTCATATGTTGCCTGAAAAGGGGAAGACCAACATAAACAAGGGCCCAGAGAAAATGAGCAGAAGTGGGATAGAAACAGTGAGTAGAGAAAGGATGAAATGAGACTGAACAGTCTCAGGGATGGAATCTATCCCTATCTGAGCAACGCTCTCCAAGTACAGCACACCATCATCTTAATGTGAATACTAAGAAAGAGGAATTGTGGGTGGTGAGCCTAGAAGCTTGAAAGTTACCCTGAGCTCAGTCTGTAGGCTCCTGGTCCAGGTCATGTTCTAATTGTACTCTTAGAAAGCTGGCCTCAAATGAGGCAACCCTTCTTAGATGATTCTGCTTGAGGATCAGGGGCTTAAGAGGAACGACCCTACCATGAAGCACAGATAGGGGATTGTGGTTTGAGGCCAGCCTGGATATGGAGGTTCATGAGACCCTCTCACTCAAAGGCTGGGTGTTGGTGGCAGATATCTGTTATCCCAATAGGAGAGGAAGTATAATGGCTGGAGGAAGAGGTGTGTGCTTGTCATTCTCAGCAACACAGAGAAGTACAAGTAAGAGGATCACAGTCCTGGCAGCCTGGGCATAAAATGAGACCTGGCCATAGAACTAGCCAACACAGAAAGGTGCTGGAGAGGTAGCTCATAAGCGGCAGAGTGCTCATTTTGCAAGAGCCAGGTCCTGAGTTCAATTTTCGTATTACCAGAAAATAAAAATGCGAAGGCCCCACATCCCACTGCAGGAAAGAAAATGCACTAGTGACAATAATAACCCTGTTCATAGTTTGATTCCTAGCTCCTAGGCTGAGAAACCAGGGGGTGGTATACCTTTCTGGAGGCTCAATAGGTATCAGTGGAAACCCAGTTTATTATTATTTATTCATTTATTTTTAAGAATGAGTAACTACTATTCATTTCTTGCAGTGGATCTATTTTTTTTGGGGGGGGGGTTCTTCATTCTACTCTCTGAAGCAATGAAGAGGTAGAGAAGCCTGGAGTACTTTCTTATGAGTTTGATACATACGTTGAAGTACATTAAGTAATTACTTCCCAGGGCAAAATAGAACAGGGTTTTGTGGTCAGGTTTGACGTCCAAAGAGTGAATGGGCTGGTAGCTATGTGCACTTTTTCAAAATAAATGCATTTCTGTGAAATGAACTGTGAGGAGAGCCACAGGCTCTGAAAGCTGGGAGTAACTAAAGAGCAATAGATTGGCTCTGAGGAGCTGACAGTAATGTTGACACACGATGTTGCTTGGGAAATCTGCTCTGCAGAAATAATTTACTTTGTTTCCTGCTGCGGGGTTCCTGTTCTTCCCAAGTCATCTGAAGCTTTATTAAGATTTACCTGGTGTCCTATAAAAAGCACAGTGTTTACTGTAGTTTATCAAATCTAAGAGATAGGTTTTTGGCTCCAATCCATGCTTTTAAACTCTAATTCATATCCCTTTTCTCCCCTAAGTACACTGACATAGTGCCTTAGTAACATGAAAATTAGTGAGATCCTAGCGGAAGTGCAGTCATTGGAAACTTGGTGATGGTCACCAGGCAGGGCCACTAACATTTACTGTTCTGTAGCCCTGGGCTAGGCCCAGTGTCTCAATGATGTTGACTGAGCTCAGGTAGCTAATGTTCCATAAGCTGGAGGACAGCCGTTTGGGGGAGAGATGTAATGGAGGTGCCATTTAACTCAGCATCTGAGAGGCACATATACATAGTACGGTAAGTGGGAAAAGCTGCAGATGATTAACAATGCACATAAAAACAAAGATATTCAGGGGGTTACTTAGACAGTAGATTCTGCGCTATGCCTTGAGGACAGAGGTGCACAATGCACGGTCTTAACCTAGTGTGTGTGTGTGTGTGTGTTGGGGTGACAAGGATCAGATAAGGAAAGTGGGTGCAGGGAGACCTTGGGAGATGAGCTTGGCTGCGGAGGGATCTTTCCGTGGGCTGGGGCTGGTCCTTTCTGCCCTCCAGAAATGTATCATCCCACAGACAGATGAACACTCAAAGTAGCTGATCTCCTAGGACAGCCCCAGCTACAGTGAGCCTCACACAGAATTGTAAATCTTCTGCTAAACACCTTAAAAAGATAAAAAGGAAATGAGGTAGAATTAATTGAACGTTTTCCATAACCCACCATACCTAAAACATATAATCAATGTAAAACTAAGTCACCAGGGCCTAGCAAGATAAGGTTCTTTTATTTTAAAAAATCAGTTTCAGTGTTACTATCAATATGTGGTACAAAGGGACTACCATTTCATAAGCCAGGTAATTAGTGCATTCCTTTTTGTGAACAATGTCACCTTTTATTTCCCCCAATTTCCTCCTCCCCTCCCTGCCCGTAAGTTACACAGGTCATTTTCCACATAAGATCCCTTTTTTGCCAGTCCCTGAGCCTCTTTTGCTAAAGGCTAGAGCTCACTACAGCTTGAGCTACAGAGCCATTTCTGGCTTTTTCTGGGTGGCTTATTGGCAATAAGTGTCACACAGACTTTCCTTCCTGAGCTAGCTGAAAACTGAGATCCTCAGATCTCAGCATCCTGAGTAATTAGGATTACAAGCATGAAGCACCAATGACCTGGCTAATGTAAAATTCTTTTTTAAAAAAATTTTTACCAAGAGTGGGTTTATTTCAAAATTGTAAATATGTATTATTTTTATTATATGTAATAAGCAACTTTAAGATATAAAGTTTCACATTTTTAAAGTTAAAAAAGATCTTTAAAATGTAGACATTTTAAGAAAACCAAGTAAGCTGAATATACCCTGCAGCACAGATTCATCCCTTAGTCACATTTCAAAATCTGCCTTGAAAAGATTAATAAAAAAACTGGGAAGGGGGTAGGGAGAGGGAAAGGGGGACAAAAACATGAGAAGGGGTATCAATGTGCGAGAAGTAATGTACCTACTGCCTGACGAATGTAACTGTAACCCCTCTATACATTATCCTGACAATAAAAAAAAGGAAAAGAAAAGATTAAAAAAACTAGGCAAAATTATTTACAATTGGCAATGATTAGAAGTCTCCCTGTCTTTGGGAAGCAAGTTAATGATACAGAGTGGGTGGAGGGTCACAAGCAGGAATGGTTTGGGTGGTGCAGGCATTCACCAGTACAGGAGAGGGTCTTCGGCTCTGGAGTGAGCTGGTTCTGGAGTGACTGGGGGCTCTGTGGGGAGCGGTGTACTTCAAACACAGCACATCCATAGGCACTTTTTCAAACACAGTCTATCAACACTCGATGCTCCAGTCCACAAGCATGTTAGGACGTTCCGCTTAGGATAGAAGAGCAGCACTGAAGAACTGCATCCCTTGCATATGGGATGTAGGACAGATGGTACCACATCGTGGATAAGAACTGCAATCTGGAGAATAATAAGGCCAGTCTCTTCTTGTGCCACCACAGGGCGGCACACAGGGTAAAGACGAGGCACAGAATCATACTAACGGTTGCAAACAATCGTGTGATTTCAAACATTTTCTTCAGCTGCTTCACTGGTCCCATCAGAAAGCAGGCACTGGGCACAAAGGTTCCCAAGGCTGTAACACACTGCACAAAGCTTTATGTTGGGAAGCCACCGCAATCCCGTTCCAAGGACAGAGAAGAAAATGCCAGCCGTGAAGCATGTCACAAAGCACTGCAGTCTCGTGCTGACACTCAGGGAGGTGGTGTCCAGAACCTGCTCGTCAGGGCCTGCTCCTCAGGACCCACTGGAGCTTCTCCATGGCCCCGTCCAAGGGCCGCCGTGCCAGCTGCTTGCTCGCTGTCCTCTCGTGCCCACTTGGAAGTCTCTAATATAAAATTCCTTTTTTTTAAAATAATTTTTTTCTACTTCAATGTATAGAGGGGTTACAGTTATATTCGCCAGATAGAGGGTGCATTACTTCTCACACATTGATATCCCTTCTGTTTTTGTTCCCATTTCCTTCCTCCCATTTTCCCCTCCTATTTCAAATAAACAAGTAGACATCTATATACTATATCATGCTAATGTAAAATTCTTAATGAGATCCTCCCCTCTTTTTTCTTTGAAATGTGGTATACTTTCTACATTCTATACATCTCAATCCAGACATGTTACATCTTCTGAGTGTTCAATAGATATGTGTAATTATTATTTTCCGTGACAGACAGGGCTTTGCTGAATTTTAAGTGTGGTACTTGGCCCCACTGTGGACATTTCCCACATCTCATCTACAAGTTCTAACTGAGGAGAATGTGACACACTCTGTGCTGAGACATCCAGGCTGGGAGAAGTCTGGTGACTGGAAAGCTTGTCACTGTGGATATCATGCACCCTTCCCTCTAATTATATTTGTGCTGTGCATTTCCTTATCACAGAGTAGATAATCCATCTTATCATAGTCAGACCAAAGGTAGACTCCAATGTAGCCCTTCTTGTTAGGTTTCATTTAATCAGAACGTTGAACTATTTAGTCAAAAATGAAGAAAGGCAGGTTGGAGATGTGGTGGGAGCACATTTTTAATTCAACCACGTAATGAACAACATTATTATTCCCACTTTGTGTTCTTTTTTTTTTCCTAGCACAAAAGAAATACAAGAGACAGTGAGGAAAGATGTGACATTGTCCAAAAAGAAATAACTTTTCACCTGACTTACATAATTGTAATGTCTCTGTACATCACTGTTATATAATAATAAAAAATAAAGAAAAAGGGAGAGCGATGAGAAGGAGGACAGGAGGAAAGAGAGAGAGAGAGAGAGAGAGAGAGAGAGAGAGAGAGAGAGAGAGAGAGAGAGAGAGAGAGAGAGAGAGCGCGCCTCTAAATTTGCATGCTTTTTTGTTGTTTGAGTTCCTACCTGAGGGTTGACCTCAAGGGCATTTGATATCAGAACCTAGAATTGGAATTACTGCTCTGCTGCCACAGTGTTGAAATTCCTAACAATTTTTACTTTTTTTTTGTGCCAGTTGTGGGGCTTGAACTCAGGGCCTGAGCACTGTCCTTGGACTTATCTCAAGGCTAGAGCTCTACCCTGAGCCTCAGCACCACTTCCAGCGTTTTGTTTTTCCTATGTATGTGGTACTGAGGAATTGAACCTGGGTCTTTGTGCATGCTAGGCAAGCACTCTACCACTAGGCCAAACTCCTGGCCCCTCCTAACAATTTTTAGACAAAGGATCCTTCCTGTAAATTATGGAGCTGGCCCGCCCTCCCTAGACAGGTTTGAGAAGAGCTTATATTCTGTCTCTTTTCCTCAGCATTGCAGTCTCTTTATAGCCTAAGGATGGGAGAAATGGAGTCGGTCACACATCAGAAGCAGGATGTTAGTGGAAGAGTCAGTCCAGTCACCATGGAACTAAACACTGCTCATCACTGGACAAGTTTTTCCGTTGATGGCTATAAACAGTTCCACCCTCCAAACCCTCCCTCCAGGTCACTATTCCTTGAGTGTCTGAATAGACCTTGAGTACTTCCTGGCAGTGCTAATGAGTCAGCCCATCCCTTCCTGGTGGAGTTTTATACAGGTGAAAGTTAATATGTTTACTGGTTCCTATTTTCTTAGACACACAAAGAGTAAAAAGGACATTAGAAGTTTATATTTTTTTATGGTACCCAGTTTCAAACATCCAGTCCTTTGAACCTACTCAAGACTCCGGGAACCAAGGAGGCACTGCCTGTGGATGATTATCTATACAGTGCCGTTGGTCCTGCCTCCACCTGGAGACTGGAATCAGTAACATTAGAATCACCAGAAGCTGGCTAGCCAGGCAGACTTTGGGCTCTTCCCACCTTACCTGTTGAACAAGCACCTGCAGTTTAACTACATTGCTGCATTTTTTGTATGTTTTGAAGTTTAGTAAGGCCTACAATCCTGTACTCAGCAGCTGGTTATCTTGGTAGAAGGCAAGGAATCAAAACCATTTATTGGCACCTCAGCTTATGGAAGCGTTAGGGAAAGCAAAGGAACCCTGGGTGGTCCCTGGACCAGCACTGTCCTGTCCCCTCATGTGCAACCCTTGCCTTAAGCTTTCCCAGTGATTTGGATATCTGGCTGAGTCTAAGAACCACTGTTATGAAGAGATGCGAGGATCGAGGTTCAAAGCCAGCCTGGGCACTAATGACCGTGAGACTGTTATCTCCAATTAACCACCAAAAAAGTGGAAGTGACTCTAAGAGTAGGATGGTAGGTAGACTTGAGCTGAAGAGTTCAGGGACCATGCCCAGGCCCTGGGGTAAGGTGGTAGCCTTGAGCTGAAGAGCTCAGGAACAGCGCCCAGGCAGAGTTCAAGCCCCACAACTGTCAAAAAAAATCAACAAAAACCCCAAGCCAAACTTGTAATGATTGAGTGAGGCTCCTAACATTTCCCAAGTTGGGGATAAGAACTTGAGAAAACTAACCAGGTTATTACACCACATCCCAGAAAACTACACAATTAAAATGATAAAGGAGAGACTATCGCCAATGGTTTTCATTTCTAATGGTTTACATTTCTTTCAATAGAATCAGTCTCTTAAAGAATGAAGTAAAAAGGAAAATAAAAATCAATTTTGAGAGACTTGTATCAGCCAGGTACAAGCATGAGGTCTCTCTTCCCCTGGAGGAGTCACAGTCTTGGTAGCTGGGCTGTCTTAGAGCCTGCAGGCGATGCAGACCATGAAAGGAGAAACTCAGCAGGAACCAGAAGAGGGGCCACCAGCACCATCTGGCAGATTCAGCCTTCTTATCACAAGAGATAGTTATTGGTGCTGAAGTTACTTCCACATTCCTTAGGAACATACCTTTCATGTCGTTCCCTGTATTGAATGGGGTCATGGCTCTGTTGCCCACATGGGCATACTGTTCCCGAGACAAAGGAAAGCTGGATAACAAAAATGGACACCAGAAACAACAGTCCCATCAGGAATGGATAGGCTGGGAGACTCTTGTTCATTGGATTTATAAGGCCCCTTTCCCTCAGCTCCTGACCCAGGAAGTCTGAGGATGGGCCTTTGCCAGCCAGTGTGTATTGAATGAGTAAGTAAGTATACAAAGTGCAGCAACTTGCCCTTTGTCCAGGTGTAACACCACAACCCCATAAGAAACACAGCACCCTGATGTCCAGTATCATGTCCCACGAAATAGACTATGTGAAGAACGGGAGAAGCTTTCTCCATCTTCAATAAAGGGCCATGAAGGCTCAAGGGGGAAGTCTGAACCTAGGATCTAACCCCAGTACACAGTAGATGGTGAATGTGAGTGGAATGGATGTGGGGACTCTCCTTTGATTTGTTTTGAGGAAGAAGAAAGACATTCCATCATATGTTTCTGTAGGTAATAACAACACGAGAGAATCATTTGTAAGCTTTTTCCTGCAAAAAAAAAAAAAGCAACAACAAAACGACATAGGATCTGGGGTTGAGAGATGTAGGGTAACGCATATAGTAACATTTTAGGAACTAATGAATTGTTTGTGCTCTTTAAGACTTGAGATTCCATATTATAGTTGATGCATGTAATCCTTACTACCTGGGGGGAGGGCTGACATTGGAGGACTGTGGTTCAAGGCCAGCCTGGGGGAGAGATCTCCAGCTCAACCAATTGCTGGGCACGTATGGTTCTAGTCTATCATCCTACCTATGGCATGAGATGTAAATAAGAGGATTGTAGTCCCGGCCAGCTTGAAGAAAAAAAGGAGGCCTTATTTCAAAACATCCAGAGCAAAAAGGGCTGGAAGTGTGGCTCAAGTAGTACCTGCCTAGCAAGTTCAAAGTGCAGTGCAAATCCCAGCACTAAAACAAAACAGAAACCCCCACGCTATGGTTTTAGAAAGCATGTATTTAGCTTTGGCTCCCTCTGCTGGGTGATTTGTCTTCGAGGTTTTGATCTAGTAATTATATCTGAGTTGTTGAGTGAGTGCTCTCTTCCTTCTCTGTACCTGCCTCCAATCTTATATTGAATTATCCTTAGATTCTCGAGAGAAACCTTTCATCCAGAGATTCCCAGCTTTCAACTGCATTTTGGAGCTGCCTGGGTGTGAGTTGTTCCAGGTGACTGTTGCAACAGGCATTTACTGTGTGTTTCTGTCTCCAAAGACAGAGTAATAAGGAGTCATTGTTATTTTTTTTTCTTCTGTTTTTGCCAGTCCTAGGCCTTGAACTCAGGGCCTCAGCACTGTCCTTGGGCTTTCTCAAGACTAGAGCTCTAGCGAGGAATCAAACCCGAGTCTTCTTGCATGCTAGGCAAGCACTTAACCACTAGGCCAAACTCCTGGCCCAGCTCTGTGAGACACTTATCAACAACAAACCAGCAAAAAGCCCATTATTCTTTATGCGTGTGACCTAAGGACCATATGGACATTTAAAGGATGTGGCCACCCATTTTTGTCCCCCATTTGACCTTGAGTTTGCCTTCAGGCCCACCCAAGTCCTTTTATGAGTGTGTGTGTGTGTGTGTGTGTGTGTGTGTATGCATGCATGTGCAAGAGATTGTGTAGCTGACTACCATTTCCCTTTTTTCATTTCCTTTAACTCTGGCAGACTGCAGATTTTGTGACTCTTATAGCTGACATGTCTCTGACAATGGGCTTTCAGGCTTGTTTATTATGTATGCTATCACCATCGTGAAGTCTATACCGGGGAGGTTTTAATGGCAAAATCCAGAAGCACGAATGAATTCAAGTGCCATTTGCGTGGTCATAGCCATCCTCCTATGTTGTTGTCTTTCAGATTCTCCCACTTTCAAATCAGAGATCTCTGAACACTGGCTGTGATGCTGTCTGCAGCTATCTGGTCCTCGATTGTCATTGGCTTACACACCTCAGTCCCCATGGTTCCAGTCTCAGGGGGTTTTACCTCAGCTGTCATTATCCAACCCTCTTCTGCTGAATCTCAGAGTATGAAGAAACAACAAGGTCATGATTAAAAGAAAAAAAGACTCTTCTTTCTGGAAACTTCTTTATTAGGATGTTGGTGTCGTAAGGGCATCCTAGCACCTTTAAAGTCATATTGCACAGTGTTGCTCCAATGACAAACACATACTGTAAACATTGTTCTCATCAGTTGTTCTGAGGAGGCCCTGAGGGTTTGAGTCCTGGATCTGGGACTTCAAACACTACACCAACCGGGGGAAATACAGGATCCTTCCTGCACTCCTGGAAATCTTGGTCTGTTGTTTTTGGACTAATTATCTTGAGGCCAAGCCATACATAGTTGCCACTAAGAGAGTAGAAAAGTAGCATTGACCTAGGTTCAGTCTATTGGGAACAAAATTCTTGTCAAGAATTCTGTATCAAGTGAAGAATAGATTTTTTTTATCTTCACAAGCTGTTGTATTCCACAAGTTAGTATAGAAAGCTGAAGTTTATTTATTTTTTTAAGTGGGAGTAAGCTTTAAGAGCATTTTTGAAAATTCAGCTATTCCATTTTGGTGAGCCTTCTCTGTATATGCGTGATGCACATTACCTACATTTCAAATTGCTGCTGCTGGTTGGGCAACAAGTGTGTGTATTTAGTATTCTTTTAGGAGATTATGTGACTCTCCATTTTTGTCTGATCTCAGCTTTGACCAGCAAAAAAAAAAAATAAAAAAAATAAAAAATCAGATGGCAAGTGTATGCTGCCCTCTTGCCAGCAGGCGGTGCTCATGCTCTTCTATAGAAGCTAAAGCAATCCCTCCCCTTCCCCATTCCTATAGGAAACCGGGTTTGGGGCTCATTTACCATCCTTCTTACTGTGTTTTTTGAAGGGCATAACACACTGCTTAATGTGCAATAGCTGACCAATCTTCTTGAAAAGCATTTGAGAAACTACAATTTTAAAAGTAAAAAGCAAAATGTGTCCTTTATATTAAATATACAAAGTAAAATATATCCTTTATCTGATTCTTAATTTTTACCATAAGCATGGATTGACTGGAAAGTGGGGAAGCAGACACTTTTCAGTGTTTGTGTTTTGTTTTTCCTGATGAGACTGGGGTTTGAACTCAGTGCCCTAGCAAAAGCTCCACTGGTACTATTCCATTTGAACTATGTCTTTAGTTCTGCTTTTACCTGGTGATTTTGGAGATGAAGCCTAACATATGTTCCTGCATGGCTGACCTGAGACTGCCTTCCTCCAATGTCAGCCTCTCGTATAGCGAGGATTTAGAAATGTGAGCCACTGACATTGGCTCACTCTTCAGTCTTTTAAATGATCGCACCTGTCTTTAGATAGATTGCAAATCCTGTGCACTCATGTTTAGTAGTGTGAAGTATAATGAGCCCACGGTTTTTTCCACTCTAGTCAAGGTTTAGTGCTCTTCCTCCATTCCTGGGGCACAGACAGTCATTCAGATAGGCCTACCCATTCCTACTGTAACTTCAACTCCTTTTCTCCTGTTCTGACATCAATTGCAAAGGGTGGAAATCTTTTTCTCTCAAGGGTAGATATAAGGGAGAGACTGTTGGTAGAAGTGGAGGTATAGCTCTAGTGGAAGCCTTGAGTAAAATAAAAGCCAAACCAGAACACAAAGCTCTGCACTGAAGCTCCAGGAGAGTGCTGAAGCTCTTGACTCTTTTGTGAGCATCGTGTATGGTCAGTGTTGTGTGTCCTAATGAAAGGTCATTAGAATCTGCTGACATTCAAGCACAGTTAACACCTTCTGTCTCTATTACGTTGCATTCTTTGTAAAAGTCTTTTTTAATTAAAGGGAAATCAGATCTGAAAGTCCCTCTAGTTTGACTCCTTTCCTGATGTCTGGGGTTCTTTAACAGCTCTCTGACAAGTTTTGTTCTGGTCCCTATGCTTGGAAATTTTTTTTAAATTTTATTTTATTGTCAGGGTGATGTATAGAGGGGTTACAGTTATATTTGTAAGTTAGTGTGTACATTATTTCCTGAACAGTGTTACCCCTCTCCATGTTTTTCTCCTACTTTCCTTCTCCTTGCCCTCTCCCGAGTTGTAAAGTTCATTTCCAACATACTGTCTTGTGGATATCACTGTTACATTAGTTCACCGTTTGTCTTTTGTCTCATCATCTTGTTTTTCCCTTTCCCTTCCCTAATTCAAATAAACAGATAAATGTATATATAGTACATCAGGTACCAAGATCATATACAGTAACAACAAGGGAAAAACTATAAGGGGGGGGAAGAAGAAATAACCTCATATAGTACATTAAAAATCACAACCACAAAGATAAACCTCTTGTGTCCATATCCTGGAGTTCATTTCACTTAGCATCATCCTGTATGGTCATATGCACATAGCTTTTGAGCTATTGTGATCCTCTGCTAGGAATATCCTAGACATATACTAATTATGACAAATGAGGGAAACCATGGAGCCTATGTTTCTTTGGGTCTGGCTTACTTCACTTAATAGGATTTTTTTCAACTTTTTCCATTTCCTTATGAATGGGGCTATGCCGTTCTTTCTGATGGCTCTGCTTGGAAATCTTTCACTTTGTCTTCTCTGACATAAAGGGAGGGGCCTGGGAGAACAGCAACAGTGCATGAAGTCCACAGAATGGTGTAAGTAGATAGCCCTGCATTCTAACCAGTGCTGACAAAATGAAAAATGCCTCATCTTTTCATTCCTCATGCCATAAAATCCACATCTCAAAGGAAAAACACCACGGTAGATACAATGACAGAAACTAACTGGCTTGAAATACCCCAGGAAAACCTCATCTAACATTTTTCTAGGAATTGATCCAAGAAACATTTTTTTCTTTCTGTCTTTTGATCTGTTGAAAGATACATAAGATAGTTGGACATATTGAAGACATAAATTTCCATATGAGAGTAGTCATCTTGAAAAGTGAGCCAGCATGGTGGGAAGGAGTGTTAATTAGGGTAGGAGTGGGAACTTTTCTGGCTTATTACCTGACCTTCTTCTAAAACCCGTCTTTCCTTTGAACTTTGTTGTAAATGGATTCTGTGTCCTCCGCGCTTGAGCACGAGGCTGCCACACTGGGATTGCTGATTGTCGTTTCCCTCTTCTCTTCATCTCCTCCGGAGAGGGCAGCAACTTATACATTCCTTTCCTTTCCTTCAAACCGGTGTTGTTTTCATGCTGACCACAGAAAAAGAGAAGCCCCAGAGGTAGAAGACAAGATGATTATTCATTTTATAGTGAGATTATTTGGGGCAAATATCAGAGGTTACTGAAGGCACCAGAGCAAAACTGGATGATGTGAAGAGTGAGTGTGGAGCGGCCCCAAGGCCACGTTGCTGAGCCTCTCACATGAGCACATAGCCTCTTTGATGTGCCACCGAGGCCGTCTAGAGTAGCAAAGTTCACTTAAAATATTTTATTCATAGCTTAGAATTGGTTCTCCTTACATGCTTCGATGAGGGTAAAGTGAAGCTAAGCACGGATGGCTCGGTGCCTCTAATCTTAGCTATTCAGGAGGCTATGATTTGAGGATCACAATTCAAAGCCAACATGGGCAGGAAAGTCCATGAGACTCTTATCTCCACATAACCAGGAAAAAGCCTGAAGTGGAGCTGTGGCTCAAATTGTGCCAGCCTTGAACAGTTGAGGCATGGTGCAAGATCCTAAGTTCAAGCCCTAGGACAATAATAATAGTAATAATAATAATAATAGTAATAATAATGACAAATATACTGGGAATGGACCAAAGTCTTAGATTCCCCTCTTCCCACACTCCCCTCATGAGTTTCCCCACTTCAGGAATCTGTGTGTCCCTCTCACCCAGCCTGGCCCGCCTCTGGGCCCTGGGATGGGTTCCTGGTCTGCTCAGAGGTGCAGCCTTCCACCTTCTCTTGGCCAGCTGCCTGAAGACTCCACGGTGCCTTTCTAGAGGATGTGGTTGTAACCTTTTGTGGTTGTAAAAGTAGTTAGCAGGCTGATACTTGTCAAGAGATAGATTCCTTCTTTCTGCTTTGTGTGATGGAGGAGGGGCCAGCTCTGTTCTGAGGCAGCCGCCACTGTGTAGACTGATTGGGGACAGTCATCTGGGTAACACAAGAGTGTGGAGACCTGGCTGCCATCCCTTTTTCCTGTAGACAAGACCCTTCCAGAAACTTCTGAAGTCCTAACACTATGGAGAAGACCAGGAGCATGTGCCCACAAACGCTGGCCACTGGCTCAGCCTTTGGCACCCACAGGAATAATTAGTGAGCTCTTTCCAGCAGCCCCGAAGAGCCCTGCCTTCCCCCACTCGTGGCACTGCAGCTGAGTGGGGTCCACTCACTCTGGTGGTGCTTGGCCTTCTGGGTTGTGTATGAGCTAGTATTTTCTTTGACAGAGTGCAAAACAAATCAGATTTTTCCGTGGCTTCTCCAAACATTCATAATAAGGAGTTTTCTCGGAATGTCAGTCTTTGGTCTGCCAGCTGATTATTATTTTCAGAGGACACTAATAACAACCCAGAAGTGATGTCTATAAAACCCCCACATTAAGGCAAACCTGCCATTCAGGTAATGACTGCCACTCGCTGGAAAAACAAGCCTGGTTGGGGGAAGGCTGGGTGGTGATGCCTGAATGCTTTGGCAGGGTGTAGGTCAATTATAGGAGCTGATGTGGTAGAACTGGGCACAGGAGCATGAGTGGCTTTCTGCAGTTGTGGTTGAGGTGGGGGCAGGAGGGATTTTTAAGAGGGTAGAAAGAGCTTTATTGGAAACACATACTTTCTGTCTTTCAGCTCAGATCAATTTCTTTCTCATAAGACAAGCAAAGGTAGTAATTATTAGATTATACACCATTGATGACGGTTGATGGGAATGGTAGCTGGGCAAAGGGACTCTTACATATTGTAATTTGCTGCTCTGAACTTTAAGAACTTCCTTCTTCAGTCTTCCTAGCTATCGACTGGTTCTACAGTGGGCATCAGGTCAAGGAATACTTCATTGGCTGTTTATTCTAACACTACCGTGACATTGCACATTTCTTGAAAACAAAGAAAACTGACATTAATAGCAATCAGTCCCGGCTGACTTTGTTAGGCACTTAAAAAATATTGTTATTAGGGGCTTGGAGTTTGGCCTACTGGTAGAATGCTTGCCTACCATGCACGAAGACCCAGGTTCGATTCCTGGGTACCACATACATAGAAAAAAGCCAGACGTGGTGCTGAAGCTCAAGTGGTAGAGCTCTAGCCTTGAGAAAGTTCAAGGACAGTGCTCAGGCCCTGTGCTCAAGCCCAGGACTGGCAAAAAAATGCTGTTATTATTAAGGAGTCATACAAAGAGGTTACCATTCCATAAGTCAGGTAATGCCCTATATTTAGGGCAGTTTTTTACAGTTCTTTTTCAAATTGTTGTTTTCTCTTAAAACTTCAGCCATTGTTTGGCTCATTGAGTACACAAATAGTTTTTGAAGAGAATCGTGGAAGATTTTCCTTGAGCAGTGCATACACGCTGGTACATGGAGGTATACTTTTTAGTGCTATGCTGACTTAACACAATAAACAACTTTGGTCAGGTGTTTTCCATCCTTTGATTGGGTGTGAATTGTTGTGAGTTGTTCATGGTTTGAACCATGTAATAACTTGAGCAGGCTGGTTGATCTCCTTAATTTCCAGATTTCATTCTGCCACTTAATCTTGATGAGAACCTAAACAACACTTTCCAAGAAGGCATCACTTAAGCAGTGCTCTTGTAGGCTTAGCTTGATTTGAGTAAGACTATACTAAGGGGATTCTAGTGAGCTGTGTGGTTCACCCACTGTGCTCTGTGTGCTGAATCTGTTGAAACTGGCGTACATATATGACATTCAATGGAGGGGACCTGTCAAGAGGTGAGGGGTCAGAAGTACCCATGACTATCACTTGTTACGCAAAACGTGGTTCATGGATTAGCATCCTCTGGGAGAATGTTAGACATGTAGATTATCAAGTCCCAACCCAGAGCTACCAGATCATAATCTGCAGCTCAACAGGCTCCCCAGGTTGTCTGTGTGTGCATTAAGATTTGGGAACTCCTGTCTTAACGATGATGAGGGACTGGGTGGTGACTTGAAACTACTTCTTCCTACGGAGTGATGCAGGGAAATCGTCACAACAGGTTTCTGTGATATGACCCTAGATAAAATATTTGCCACTGATGGATGCTGAAAATGTTTACCACAACAATGGTCTGTCCATAATTACTGCTTCCTCCCCACCCTTCTCATCTGTTTATATTCCCCGTGCAGGTGTGGAGAAAGAATTTTGATAGAAACTAGGAGTGAGTGTAATAGGCAAACATTTAAGGGGTTTGCAACTGACCAAGATGCTGAGGGAAATCATCTGACCCTTTGTCGCGAGTTGGTGTAGTTTTAGGGTAGTCACATTTTGTCTATAGGGCATTGAATGATTCAAGATCTGGGTAGAGAGAAGGTAGTTGTTGGATATAAATGCCGGTTCCTGGTCCTGGGTGGTGTGTGTGTGTGTGTGTGTGTGTGTGTGTGTGTGTGTGTGCGCGCGTGTATTTAAAATAGGGTCTTACATTTATATTGAGGCTGTAGCCTGGGTAATGATCCTCCTATTTACACTTCCTGCCTAGTTGGAATGATAGACTCAGGCCATCATGCTCAGAATTTTGTTGGCTGAGATGGGGTCTCACAGACTTTTTTCCCTGGGATAGCCTTACCCTGCGATCCTCCTGACCTTAGTCTCCTCTAGAATAACTAGGATTAAAGGCATCAGATACTGCACCTGGCCTGATTGTTTTACACACACACACACACACACACACACACACGAGTGAATGAGTGAAACAAGAACTATAGGTATAGTACAACTATATATATATATATATATATATTTATTTATTTACTGTGTAAATGGGTCAGAGTAGTTGCCTCACTAATTGCTTGAGTTTTCAAAAGGGAAAACTCAGATTTCTTATCCCTGAATTGAAGACTTAAATAAAAACTGCCATAAATGTTCCTTAAAATGAATAGTTGATATTTTGATGTTGCATCACTTTGGCAAGCCTTTTTGATTTGCCCAATACAAATACATTAGGTACAAATTTTGGTGATAACCAGACTTGTTCTGACCATAGATAAATCAATGAATAACAATGAATGAGTCAATTCCCCCTGAGCTTTGTTAAAAGATGGAGGGTGATGCCCTATAGGGTTATGATAAATGTTAGGTGAGATCACGAGTGTAGTCAAGGGTAGATGCTATTTTAAATATGTCTACTACTATGTGTGCACATATGTTGCTTGCATGAGTGTTGTCTATACACAGGTTAAAATTAGCATAGACTCGTAGTTTTATTAGGTGATTCATGATTCTTTGAGATAAATTCATATTAAAATTTCAAAGAGAAGCTTTGGTAAGTAGTCTGTATACTGAACTGACCACACACACACACACACACACACACACACACACACACACACACACACTCATGCAGGTTATCATGGAAAACTCCTAAGAATGGTTTGGTCATCTCATTTTGGACAGTGTCAGAGGCACCGTCTTTTCCTTTGTCCATGACTTCATTGTTGCAGTTTAGACACTCTGTAATCCTCTCTGGAGTGATGGTGATAGGTGGATGTCGTCATAGAATGAATGTGATGGAGTCAGTCACCCACATGGGGTGCACTCAGACCTGGAAAGTCAGACACAAACATGGATAGGGTATGCAAACATTTCAGGGGGCGTGTATGTTAACACCAAAACTTTTAAAAAGCATTTATTGACTAAAGAGTTTGGGAGAGGATAGTAATTGAGCTATGCCATTGCAATGACTCATGAGAGAGTTATCTCCCAGGGTCTTAACAACTTATTAAATCTCATACCTGGGAACTACCGGATAATCACAACCATCTTAACATCTTGGTGAAAGAGAACATAGCTCGCCTCCACTGAAACCAGATCTCCTTTCAGTGGAACTTTTGGTCAGTGTGATACTGAGAACATAAATATTTATAGAGGAATTGTGAATGTCCCTGGAATGAGGAACTTAAAGATAGTGTTGAAAGGAAGTGAAACTAGAAGGAGGATTTACCCTGTCATTGTGGCATGCTCTGGTGAGGAGTGAGGGTGGCCCTCCCTGTGTGCTCCCCTCTTGTGAAGAGGCAGAGAGGAGAATGGTGAACACACAGGGGTGGTATCTCTGCTATCTGTTTTTTGTTTTTTGGTTTTTTGGTCGGGCATGAGGCTTGAACTTTGGGCCTGGGCGCTGTCCCTGAGCTCTTCAGCTCAAGGCTACCACCCTACTCCTTGAGCCACTGCCTCACTTCCCATTTTTCTAGTGGTTAATTGGAGATAAGAGTCTCAAGGACTTTAGTGTCCAGGCTGGCTTTGAACCTTGATTCTCAGATCTTAGCCTCCTGAGTAGCTAGGGTTACAGGCATGAGCCACCATGCCCAGTTCTGCTTTATTTTTCTCTTGAAGCTTTGATGCTTCATCTATGGTCCAGGGTCCCTGGAAAGGTCTATTTTAGTGTTTAAACAACTAGGAATTAGTTAGTTGAATGGGGATAGAAATGGACCTTTTAGTTGTAAGTCAACTATTGTCACTGAGCAAACAAGATTTTTTTTTTGCCAGTTGTAGGGCTTGAACTCAGGGCCTGAGCACTATCCTTGGATTTTTCTCAAGGCTAGAGCTCTACCACTTGAGCCACAGCACCACTTCCAAATTTTTTCTGTGTATGTCGTGCTGAGGAATCGAACCCAGGCCTTTGTGCATCTAGGCAAGCACACTACCACTAGGCCAAATTCCAAACCAAAACAAACAAGATATTTTTGAAAAAAGTTCTATTTCATGTTTCCCTGGCTACACAGCATACTATGTTGAAATGATTGTTTTATTTGCTCATAATTGAAGTTTGGGTTTACAATTGGGGGTATGGTTTAGCTCTTTTCTACGATGTCTGATGCCTCATCTGGTTGGTCTGAGTAATTGAGTACTAGCTAGAATAAATGGTGGACCTGCGTCCTGCTCCTAGAGTCTCTGTTCTGTCCCTAGGTTGGGTTCTCAGCCATATGACTTGATTTGACATGCCATTGGTCAAGTCAAGTCACATGACCCAGCTCAGAGAAGATGTGGGGGACTACAGGAAGGCACAGTACTGATAGAACAGACTCACTGGGACCACCAATGCTTTCTATAGACTCAGAAAAAATTAATATTCATTTTATGTTGTGAAAAGCTAAATAAGCATATATATATATATATATCACTATTGTAGAATACCGATGGCCATAGAAGACATTAATAGAATTATATTCTTTTGATTTTAAAGAAGTGGAATACTATATTATGTTATACAAAGTAAACTTTTTCCTCTCTTTGTATTAATAGTATATATTAATTTTACATATGGGTTTAATTGTGATATTTACATGCATGCACATAATGTATATCAAATAAACTTTTAAAGACTTTAATAGATATAAGCCATCTGGAAAAGAAGCAAAAAAATTCAATCTTTAGTATCTACCCAAGTTTATTTGGTTTTTATTTTTTCAACTACTGGGCATTTTTTTTGCCAGTCTTGGGCTAAAGCTCAGGGCCTGAGCACTGTCCTTGGACTTTCTCAAGGTTACAGCTCTACCACTTGAGCCTCAGCACCACTTTCAACTTTTTTCTATGCATGTGGTACCAAGGAATTGAACCCGGGTTTTCGTGCATGCTAGGCAAGCACTCTACCACTAGGCCAAACTCCCGGCCCTAGTACTGGGCATTTTTATACATTGGTTCCAGCCTAAGAGTACATGCTTTATTTTAACTTTTCAACAGCTTGTATATTTAGAATTATTTGGAATTAGTTATGAGTTTTAAAAAATGTATTATGTAGTTTTTGTATTCTCTTTTTTTTTTTTGCCAGTCCTGAGGCTTGAACTCAGGGCCTGAGCACTGTCCTTGGGCTTTCTCAAAGCTAGAGCTCTACCACTTGAGCTACAGCAGCACTTCTGGCTTTTTTTTTTTTTTTTTAATGTATGTGTTACTGAGGAATAGAATTCAGGGCTTCGTACATGCTAGGCAAGCACTCCACCACTAGGCCATGCTCCCAGCCTGAAAACTATACAATTTTGAAGAAGGAAACCAAGGAAGACATAAGAACATGGAAAGACCTCTGTGCTCCTGGATTGGAAGAATTAATATTGTGAAAACAGCAATATTGCCCAAAGCAATCTACAAATTCAGGGAAATCCCATCAAAATCCTAACACCTGTCTTCTTTGATAATGAGAAAACAACCTAGAAATTCATATGGAACTACTAAAGGCTCCAAATTACAAACAGTCCTGGGCAGAAACAGTAGTGTTAGAGGCTTAACAATTTCTAAACATTGAGCTATACTACAGAGCTATAATGAAGAAAATAGCTTGGTACAGGCCTGAGAAACAATGGAACAGAATAGAAGACCCAGAAACACACCCACAGACCTATAGCCATAAGGAAGCTAAAAGCACACGCTAGAAGAAAGAAAAATGGTGCTGGGAAAACTGCATATCCACATGTAGATACTAAAACTGCATCCATCTCCTTGTATCAGTATCAATTCAAAATGGATCAAAGATTTCTGTGTAAGACCTGAAACCATGAAAGGAGTACAGGCAGGAGTAAAAGGAAACATTGGGACTCATTGGCATAGGCAGAAACTTTTTTGAGTAAAGACCCAGAAGCACAGTGAGTGGAAAGAATATGTTAAGTGGAATTTCATCAGACTAAAAAGTTTCTGTATGGCATTGGCTCTCCTTTTTGAGATATGATCTTACATCGAACTATGACCCTCCCATCAGCCTATCTGGAATTACAGGTGTGTGATACCACATCTGGCTTAACTTTTATGAATTTTAGTTCCCAATTTCACACATTATTGACAGAGTAGGGTGCAAAAATAATAATGGAGAAAATCAATCTCTGCATTTGATTGAACAATGCCATATGGATGTAGACACTAAACCATGTTATTATACTTTAGATATATACATATATATATGTTGACATAGATATAAAACATCAAAGTGATACTTTATACTTCTCTAGATTAGCCAATTATATTTTATTTGTTTTTAGATAATAGAATATTAATAGCTATTCAAAATGTTTCTGTGGGTTGGGTGTGAATGTGTGTGTGTATGTGTGTGGGGGGGGGTTTAAAATTAAGTACAAACAGAAACTCTTATGATTAATGATTCACCTGAACACATAAACTATCAGTTTTTGATGTGTATTTTGAAAAGCTTTTTGGGAGAAAGGTTATTTTATGGATGGGACTTGGGGAAAGGTTTATTCTCTGTGTCAAAGGGAAAGGTTATTGTGGGAGGTTATGTCATGTGTCATAGAGTCAAAACTCATGTCATTTTTCTCTTCATCTGAGAAAATATGTCTGTCTACTTGTTTCTACTTAGTGAAAAAGAGGCACATCTTCCTGGATAGGATGCCTATCCCCTTAATTTGTCTAGGACTGGGGAGTTCCCTGGAAAAACTGGGATGAGTTGGCTACCTTATTTGATAGAGTAAATATGAAATAAGACTTTGGAGATAGTAACGATCATTGGAAGAAAAATCATTCCAATGTTAAATTTGCTATTGCCTAACCATACATAAACTATGTCTTCAGAGGGAAGATTAGTGATTGTATTCTGAGGGTTTTTTTATAATAATTTTCTTTTTAGTTTGTCATCTTATTTTTGAATATTCTTTTAGGGATTCTATTCTTTCTAGCAAAGTTCAGATTTCATTTTGAGGAAAATATATGCAGTTGTCTCTGTGTTTTCACAGAGACAATTAATTTCAGGGCAAATTCCAAAATCTGTGGTTACTCAAGTCCTTTATATGAAATGGTACTGTATTTGGGTATAGCTTACATTTGCATATAACCTAATGTAGAAGTGATGCAAAACATCTTTATATAAGATCTAATACAATATAAATACTATGTAAATTGTTATTATACTATGTTGTTCAGGGAGTAAAAACAGAAATAAAAGATCAGTAAAGGTGCTTTTTAAAAAATATTTTTGATCTGAAGTTGATTGACTGTGGATGTGGAACATGATAGCATGTGAATGGCTAAGTATGCATTCTATGAACATTTTATAGAATCCCCAGGAAAGATAATAGGTCGCGTGGTTCATGCCTATAGTCCTATCCATATGCAAAAAAGTTTGTGAAACCCCCACCTAAACAGAAAAGCTGGATGTGGCAGTTCATGTCTGTCATTGCTGTTACGGTGGGAAGTGTAAATAGGAAGATTGAGTCCAGGCTGGAGGACAAAAGTGAAACCCTATCTCAGAAATAACCAGCCAGAAAAGCATTAGAGGCATGGCTCAAGTGTTATAGCACCTGTCTAGCAAGTGTTCAGCCCTGAGCTCAAACTCCAGTACACACACACACACACGCACACACACACACACACACACACACACACACACACACACACACACATACACACACACACAGGCTTTGCTTAAGGAACTCTTGTTTGTAATCAATTAGCACAAAGAGATTTTTTTTAGTAAAATAACATTTTTAAAAAGGGAAACAATTAAGTTGCATTTGGATCCATTCCTACCCAAAATGACATCAAATGGCACCTTGATAAATACAGCACAAAGAAAACTCATTGAAGATGTTTGTGTATTTCTTATTTTGAGTCTCTTTTAAATAGCCAAATAACAAAAACTAATTCTAAATTGTATTTATAAATTTTACTTAAGCCAATAACACATTTTTTCAACCATGTGATTATTGTGGCCTTTTTTTTTTTTTTTTTTTTTGGTGGTCACTCCTGGGACTTGAACTCTGGGCCTGGGCATTGACCCTTAACTTTTGTGCTCATGGCTGGTGCTCTTATCACTTTGAGCCACAGTGCCATTTCTAGCTTTTTGGTAGTTATTTGGAGATAAGAGTCTCACAAACTTCCCTACCGGGGCTGGCTTAGAACTGTAATTCTCAGATACCAGACTCCTGAGTAGTTTTGGATTACCCGTATAAGCCACCAACACCCAGCATATCCTGGGTTCTTCCGTTGATTAGATTTGTTAGGGACTGTTTTTCTATTCTTTGGGTATTAAGAATCAGAAACCGTAGCCATGACCTTAAAGGGAAAAGGAATTCACTTTTAGCATAGGCTCAGTTTAAAAAAATTCAAATTCAATCCTTTGCTTGAAAGAATTACTCAAAGTATCATAATATATTCTGCTTGGGTCTTCAATGGGTTACCTCCTTTTTGTCTTAGAGTCCATCTGTAATGAATGTTTTCCTTCCATCTTTTTATCTTAGATTTAACTCTCGTTTTGGTCCCCCAGAAATGTTCCTTTTTTTAAAATGTGAGATGAAAGAGTTTTTGGTCCTCTCATTGTCACTGAGGCTTTCCTTTTCTCTAGCTTCCCCTTACTTCTTTCTACAAGGAATGGCTGGACAGTCTGCAGAATTGCATGTCATTGCTGGATTGCTTAGCTTTGGAGTGACAGTTCTGTCCAATGTTTGGCTGCTGTGGACACTGAATGTATGAGGACCACTCTGAATCTCTCACGGACAATGCTCAGAGAATGTTCCATTAGAAGAACCTGTGTTGCTTTGTGATAGAAGAAAAAGACATGATGCAGGATTGAACAAGGATGTGGGGAATTTTATTGATTCCAAACCAAGACACATCTTGACAGGAATCTGAAGACTGTAGTAAGAAATCAGAGCTTTAATATCATGAACCTTGACTAAATAAAGGCTGGCAGTATATTAACAGCATGGTAAATTGATACAGGAAAAAAAAAAACGTTTCTGAATTTGCTCATTCCATGGATACCTTTAAAGACTCACCCATTAGTATGGAGGCAGGTGCTTTCCATTGGGGGGGGACAATAGTTTTTATAATAAGCAGAACTTTTTTAAAAAATTGGCCTCACACTTGCTTTTGGATCTCATTCACTTGGGACAGAACTATTCTTCCATTGACAGTCTCCTGGGTGATGGCCTTGAGTGCTGGAGCTGCAGGGAAGAAGCATCCAAGAGGTCAGTGCCAGGCTGCCCCTGTCACTGGAATCATACTCACTTCCATTCCCTGCTGTCAGCCCTGCAGCCTCTCTCTGCCTTCCAGAACGCTCACTCAGGGATACAAGGTACAGAGATGTCACCATGAAAGTCACCTTTTCCACCCACTCTAGGAAATGAAAGTCTCTTGCTTGTTCTCTGGAGACCAAGACCTTCATCCTATGTGTACCTGACTCCAGGCTCCTGCAGGGTGTTTTCTGCTCATTAGGCTCCATGACTCTTGAATCACAAATTCTTTGAGCCTGCAGATCATTAAATACCATTCGGAAAACTTCGTCTTATTATCTAGAAAGCATGGCATGTGATGGATGGGTGTGAAACCAGGGACTTTCTTCATGGTCATTGTTTTCAAAGAGATGCCTTGTCTGAATAAATGCCCTGTTCACACATTCGTCAACTGACTCAAGACCATAGGGGAAGTCAAAGCCATTAAATGGTGATACAAGAAAAAAACTTAGCTAATCCCAAATCTCTTGCAAATGAACTGGATGAACCCATCAAAAGCAAGACTTGCCATCTCTGAACATGCTTAAAGAGAGGCTGAGGGGCCATCGGTTGAAATCTGCAGAAGCATAGTTCTATGCAGATATGCCTTACTCTGTTTTCTGAATCTATGCCTGAGAGTTGTTTCATCATAAATTAGTGTTAGCTGGATGTTGTGGCTCACAACTACAATTCTAGCTACTCAAGAAGCTGAGACCCAAACAACATCTCCAGTGAATCACCAAAAAGACAGAAAACTACAATCAAGCCTTGAAGTTTTCTGTGGTTTGTTAATGGTCATCATTTGAGATAATAATATACTCAGATCATAGATATTGGGGTTAAATGAAATTAAAATTTATTACTACTGTTTCTTTTTCTTCCTTACCCCTTTCTGCATCCCAGTAGAGCCTGCTTTGTCTCTAATTTACTATAAGGCAATCTGGTCAAGAAGAGGCTAATGGCATAGTGTTTTCATCCTGATCTGACCACAGAACACATCAAGAAAAAAATCCCAGCCAAATCTCTTGGAATGGTTGGACAGAACCAAGTTCAGAAAATGATCTGTAAAATTTCTAAGAGCTTAGGAAATTGATTCTATTAACATAGACAGAATACCATGAATTACCATTTTAATGTATTTTCTGTTTGCAAAGAGCCTTCAAATACAGATTGAGCTTCCTTTATCCAAAACTCCCAAGTCCCAAAATGCTCCAAAATCCAAAACTGTTTGAGCAGTGACAAATGGAAATTTCCATACTGTGAAACAGCCAAGCGGAGTGGATCTAGCCTGTAATCCTAGCTATTTGGAAAGTAGAGGAAAGGCCACTGAATTTAGAGGCCAGTCAGGCATAGAACTTTGAGGGACTCCTATCTTAACACATGGCTATGTGCAGTGCCACATACCTGCCATTCCCAGAAAGCACAATCCAAGATAGCTGAGGCCTACAGCAGACTCTACTTTAAAAGAGGCCAATGCAGGGCCAGCAGTTTGGCCTAGTGGTAGAGTGCTTGCCTAGCATGCACAAAGACCTGGGTTCGATTCCTCAGCACCACATACATAGAAAAGGGCCGGAAGTGGTGCTGAGGCTCAAGTGGTAGAGCTCTAGCCTTGAGAAAGCCCAAGATAGTGCTCAGGCCTTGAGTTCAAGCCCCACAACTGGCAAAAATAAATAAATTAATTAAAAAATAGTCAATGCAAAAGGAGCAGGAGGCATGGCTTAAGTGGTAGAGTGCCTGCCTTCAGTGTCCAATGTCCTGAGTTCAACAAACCAAACCCAAACAAAAACAACCTGTACTGTCAAAAATAAATCTCTAAACATATAAAAACCTTTGTTTCATGAAAAATATTGATTAAAATATTGCATTATATGGCCTACCAGCCATATACATAAGGCATGCACCTTATAAAACATAATGTATATAAAACACAATGGAATTTTGTATTCAGTCTTGGGTCCCTTCTTCAAGATATGCAAATGTTTTTAAAAAAGAATTCTAAAACTATCCTGAACATTTTGAATAAGAGATGTTTAAACTGTCTTCTGTTGAGGACAATAATGAGGGCTCACTTTGTTCTGTTACTTAAGTTTTCATTGAGAATTTCTGGCCATTTGGGAACAAAATAATGATTAATAGAGGATATTTGGAGAACAGAAATAGGACTAACTACTGGATGAGTGAAAACATGGATTTGTTTTTAAAATGCAGGTCAGAATGATGGATGACTTTTCTTACCTTTTGTAGTCCACTCAGATTCTTCCATTGTCCTGAAAGCAGAGAAAGGTTAAAGTTTACTTGAGCCTTAAGCAACAATCATAAAATCCTTCTCAGTATAAATGAACTTCCTTTGCCTGGCTATGAACTCTTAGCTCCTTAATGATGAATTCTTTGTTCCTTGTTTCCTCTGGGTCATTGGAGAATTTTCTGGAGGAAAAGGTCGTGAGGACTGCTGCCATTATTTCTGGGGTCTGGAGTCTCCCAAACCTTTCCTTTTCTCTTTCATCCCACCAAACACTTTGTCAGGATCCTTTCCAGGATCAGAGTCACAAGACTGAAACCTCTGAGTTTCTCAGATTGACCAAAGTTTGGTTCAATAATTTTTTTTTAACTTCTAGCTGGGCATTGGGTAGCTCACGCCTGCAAGCCTAGGAACTCAGGAGGCTCAGATCTGAGGATTATGGCGCAGAGCCACCAGACAGGGCAGATAAACCAGAGACTCCTATTTTTAATTAACCAGCAAAAATCTGGAAGTGGAGATGTGGTTCAAGTGGTAGAGCACCCTCCTTGAGTGAAAAAGGCTAAATGAAACCAAGAGGCCCTGATTCTAACCCTAGTACCAGCATGAAAAGGTAAAAAAGAACAAAACAATAAATAAAAATATCAACAAGAAAAATTCAACTTGTAACCCTTTCTCTTGGATTATTAAATGTATGAATCTTTTTTTTTAAAAAAAACGGCTATTATTTCCTGGGTTGGTCAGAAACACTAGTCTGAGAAATCCCCCCCCTCTTTTTTTCATATATGTTTTATTGAAATTAATGGAAGGGTTACATTATATTCGCCAGATAGAAGGTGCATTACTTCACAAACATGGATCCCCTTTCAAGCACAGTTCTGAAGGCAAACTCAGAGGGCACAAAGATGTGTGTGTCCCATCTAGGAAAAAGGGTACCCCCAAACTCTCTTAGTTACTTTTTCCTTCCAGCCCTTACTAGACTGACTTCAATCAGTCAAGGAATGCAAATCTTCTCACTCAGGGCGAGCTAGCTGATTAGTTCGCACTTGGGTGTTGAGGGAAGTGGATTTGACTTAGATGTTTCCAGACAAAGTCAATGTTGTCCTTTCTTCCTCTGATAGATCCATGTGGACCCTGAAGGCTCCTCTCCCATTACCCTGGCCTCACCCGTTGGTGTCTCCTTCCAGGAGTTGGCGGTAGGTGGCGATTTCTTTCTCCAGGTGGGTTTTGATGCCCAGGAGCAGCTTGTGTTCGGTGTTCTGACGCTCTAGGTCACAGCGGAGCTGCTGTAGTTCTTCCTCATAGCGGGCGATGATCTGTTGTATGTTCTGGAGCTGGCAGGCGTACCGGGACTGGGTCTCTGACAACATGTGTTCCAAAGCAGATTTCTGAAAGAGCAAGTGAGAGTCTTTCACTAATTGATCCTTCCTTGTTTTGAGTGTGTGTGTGTGTGCGCGCACGCGTGCGTGTGTGTGCACACACTGGTAATGGAGCTTGAACTCAGAGTCTTTTCCTCTCTTGGCTTTTTAAAAATGTATTATTATTATTATTATTATTTAATTCAAGCCTGGTGCTGTATTACTTGAGCCACACTTCTAATTCTGGCTTTTTGTTAGTTAATGGGCTTTGGGGAGAAGGTGGTACTGGACCCAGGATTTTTATCTCTGAGTCACCTTGTTGTGCTGTGTCTGCAGGTCAATCTCCAGGGCTTGGAAAGTTCGTTTCAGCTCATGGATGTCAGTTTGGTTGCCTTGCACAGCTGCTGGACTGGACGTGGCCACCTCCTGGGACATAGCTGTGGACTGTGAAGAAAACACAGGCAGGAACATCGGCTTTGGGATTCTACAGCAGTGAAAACTTTCAGATTTAGTTCTCTGTGTGTGTTTGTTTCTATCTCTCTGTCTCTTGAACTCAGGCCCAGGGCATTCTCCCTTAGTTTTTTCATTCAAAATTGGGACTCTGCCACTTGAGCCATAGCTCCATTTCTGGACTTCGGGAATTTTGCAGGTTCCTTTGGAAATAAGTCTGAGATTTGTCTGCCACAGTCTTCAGATCTCAGTCTCCTGCACAGTTAGGATAACAGGTGTGAGCCGCGGACATCTGGCAGGCCACCTTTCTCTTACCTGCTCTTTAAACCAAGTGTCAATGTCCTGATGCTTCTTCTTTATTATGAGCTCATATTCGTGCCTCATATCCTCCAGGACCTTAATCAGATCTTCTCCTGGAGTGCTGTCCACCTTCACATTGACCTTGAAGTCACTTGGCTCCTCCATTTCCTATTTAAGAACAGAGGAAGAAAATGAGTTGGTTGTGACAATCAGAAGCCTGGATTCTTGAGTTGATTGGCAGATGTGGCTAGATCTTCATTTAATCAGCTTATGTGATTGTTATATGTGATGGTTGCAGTTTCTCTGGTGTGATTTTTTTTTACATATTTATGTTGATGGCAAAACATTGTATACAAGGTAGGAGCCAGTGACTCATGCCTGTAATCTTAGCTACTCAAGAGGCTGAGGTCTGAGGATTGCAGTTCAAACCCAGCCTGGGCAGGAAAGGCCATGAGACTCTTATCTCCAATAAACTACTCAGAAAAAGCGGGAAGTAGTACTTTGGCTCATGTAGCAGAGCACTAGCCCAGAGCCTGAATTCAAGCCCTTGAACAAAAACATTGTAAACATCTATTCATCTAAAACTTTTTTAGAATAAGGGAAAACCACAAGAATCAAATGCCTATGTGATTATTGGCTTCACCCCTGTTTGCAAATATTTCAGAGACAATTATGCTTTCAGAATGTTTGAAGTCCTGTCCAGCAAATAGCCTCAGGCGCCACCTGAGTATACAATTAAGTAGTTGCCGATTTTCCTTGTTTTTGGCAGCGCTGGGGTTTGAACTCTGCAGTTCTTCTATCACTCCGGCTACAGCCACACCTCCAGTCTAACATTTCTGGCATTATGCCAAGGCTGTTGGGAAGTAGCTCAGTAAATAAAAGCCAAAAAGTGCAGAGGCCTTGTGCAACTCAGTAGGGCTAATGTCTCAGGACTTCATGAATATGAAACAGCCACAGGAAAGGCTTAATTAAGAACCTTTGTCTAACCAGCTATTCAGAAACAGAGCCCTTTGATGTTCAGATGCAGCTTCTTTTGTTGCCCTAAAATGGAAATTGCCTTTCAGGCTCAGGGACTTGAAGTGAAAAGAAACTCTTGACAAGTCAGTTCAGTGCTTCTGGATTAGGGTCCCTAATTTTTGCCATTAGGTGCCAGATTCTTTTGATTCTGTCATCCCCCAGTTTGCTGCTCCTTAGGCCAATAAAGGAAGTCCACTCTCACACATTTATTCTTATAGTATATCAACAAACAAGTCCAAGTAAACAGAATGTTTACTGTTGACCGATTCATCACTAATTCACATTGCATTTTAGTAGAGTTTGGTATATAAATAGATGACCTTATAATTTGAGAAATGAGATATTTATGATTTTTGTTTTACATGTGTGTCAGTACCAGAGTTTGAGATTAAGAGTTTTGCATTTTTTTTTCTTGGCTTGCTTGCGCATGGCTGTTGCTTTACCACTTCAGCCATACCTTTAGTTAGGCACTTTTCTCTCCAGGCTGGTTTTAAGCCATAATCTCTGATCTCAGCTCTCCTGAGTAGCTGGGATTATAGGTCCAAGCCATTGATGCCAGGGTTTTGTCTGATTCTTTATGAAGGACAGGAGGGCTGGCATTCAGGTTCTGGCTTCTGGGTTTCCCTGGCATATGCCGATGAAGAGCTGAACTCATTGCCTGGAGCTCTGGGAACAGCCCTACCTGCTCATGGCGCTTCTTCATGAGGATGAGCTCTTTCCTCATCCCCTCCACTTCCTGCTCCAGGTCTGTGGTGACAATGGTCAGATCATCCAAGGTCTTCCGGAGGCCCTCCACTTCCACTTCTAGGTCTTTCTTAAATGAGTGTTCATTTTCATACCTTTGGTTGGAAGGAAGGGAAGAGTATACCTGTTGTTGGAAGGCCAAGGGCTTTGTAAGGACTTACTCACTTTACAAGTGAAATCTCTTACTTTTAAAGGTTTGATCTGGGACAATGCATGTGTGCAAGCTGCCATTTATACACATTTACAAGTGGCAGGCTCTCACTGGGCTGGTACTCTACCACTTTAGTTGCCACTTCTGTTTTGTATTGTTTTTAAAACTAGTTAATTGGAAATAAGAGTCTCACAGACTTTTCTACTGGGGCTGACTTTATGCTGTGATCCTTAGATCTCAGCCTCCTGAGTAGAAGTCACTGGTACCCAGCTCAAACATCTATTTTATTTCCTTTTTCTTTTTGGTCCTGGGGCTCAAACTCAGGGCCTGGAATCTACTCTTGAGCTTTAAAATTTTTTTTTGCTTCCGAAGCTAGTGCTTTACCACTTGAGTTGCAGCTTCACTTCCAGCTTTTTGGTGGTTAATGAGAGACAGAATCTCACAGATTTTCTGACCGGGCTGGCTTTGAACCATGGTCTTCAGGTCTAAGGCTTTTGAGTAGCTAGATTGACAAATATGAACCACTGGTGCCAATCTCATATGTCAGTTTTTTTTAAATGCACAGAGAGAATAGAACAATAAATATTCACAGACCTATCTTTAGAAACCATTACTGTATTGCTGTATTTGTTTTATTTATATTCCCTATTGAGGTTTTCCAAAGTAAATTATAGATATTATAACATTTTAGCTCCAAATACTTCAGAGAAAATTTTTTCTAAGAAACCTAATAAACGGTCAGATGTAAAATTAGGAATTATTTATTGTCATCCAATTCTTGGGTTCCCATTCAATTTTCCCCATCTTATAACATGCATTTTATATATGGTTTAAATCAGGTCAATTCAGATACCACACGTTGTATTTGTCTTTCATATTATTCAGCACAACTCTGGGACAGGGTAATGACAAAGTGAGATTTCCTTCCACAAAGCAAACATGCAATCCACACAGCTCGGTGAGGAGGGAACTTACTTGAGGTTGAAGTCATCCACAGCCATCCTGGCATTGTCAATGAGAACCACGATCTGAGCATTGGTCATCTTACCATCCACGATCTGTAAAACAGGCACCAAGTCTTGCCTGAGTCACAGCTGTGTTTCTTCCTTAGGTTTACTGGGTCTGTTGGCTTTTAGCACAGATTGCTTTTTCTCTAGCACAACAGGGAGAATTGATTTTCTGAGCACTTAATGAGGAGCCAAGTATGGTGGTGACGTGATCTGCTCAAAACGCCTCTAACTCTCCAATGGTTGCAAATATAGTTTGTGTCAACTCTGCTGTTTTAGAGGAATAGAATCTTATTATTATTATTATTTTTGCCAGGCCTGGGCTTGAGCACTGCCCTTGGACTTTCTCAAGGCTAGAGCTCTACCACTTGAACCTCAGCACCACTTTCGGCTTTTTTCTATGTATGTGGTACCTAGGAATCGAACCTGGGTCTTCGTGCATGCCAGGCAAGCACTCTACCACTAGGCCAAACTTCCAGGCTGAGGAATATAATCTTTACTGGTGAGATATTCACATTTCCAGTGTGAATAGACAGAACTGACAACGTGCCAGGTGCTGGTGCTTCATGCCGGGTGCGACCCTAGCTACTTGAGAGGCTAAGATCAGAAGAACTGTGATTTTAGGCCAGCCTGGGCAGAAAAGAAACTCCAACTCAGTGAAAATCAGCTGGGCATAGTGACACATGTTTGTTATTGCAGCTACAGTGGGAAACAAAAGCAGGAGGATCACTGTCCAAGCATGTACCTGGGCAGAAAGTGAGACCCTATTTCAAAAATAGCCAGTCCTAAGAAGTACGGGAGGCATGGCTCAGCAGTAGAATGTCTGCTTAGCAAAATGCAATGTTCTGAATTCAACCGCCAGTACAGAAATGAAAACAAAAACAAAAGTCCTAATAGCTATCCCATAGCACAAGTGGCCAGAGACACACAATATGATTTATAGGTTGAATGTGTTTGTGTTTGCAATGTATTCCATGATGAGAGCACCCCAGTTGTGGTTATTAAAACGTTGACTGAGCTAATTCTTTACCATGTAACAAAGCTCCTTAATAAGTATGGGCTGTACTGGAGCCTCCAGTTAAAGACTTTCAGTAGATTATTAATATGATTTCTGTTTACTTGAAAATGAAAAGTATTATTAGAGCATTTGCCCAAGTGACAGTGTATGTAGAATGCTATGATCAGAGACACAGGGCACATGTGATGTTTGTCATTCTCTTTAGGGAAAGCAAGTAGAACATAGTGCATTGTCCAAAGGTAGCATAATATTTTTGTAGCAAGTATTGGGCCAGCTTAGAACCTGGAGCTTTTCTTTGTTCTGTCTTTTTTCTTGACCATCCATGAGGTCTTTAGCCTTTACTTTCTGTAAGCTAGAAACACATAACCTTAGTGTCCTTGTTCTAAATCTGGGCTATTTAGCTGGAGTCAGAGAATCCTGAGAAATTCCCATTATGTTCAGACAGTGAATTCCTTCATGTAGAGAGGATTTTCTTAAGACAAAGCTATTTCTCAAAACTAAAGCACTTAAAAAAAAAACTGGCTCTTTTTAAAAACTCTACTGATTCTTTGGGATTTGGTCTCCAGAATGCATAATTGAAGCTTTCAGAAGTGTCTTTAAATTAAGCAGATGTGTTTTCCATTATAAAGCTCACATCGAGTGTCTGATTTCCCCAGTTAGCACTGGCTTGGATTGTGAATGTGAGTTCTGAAATGTATTTGATAGAGAGTATTTTGATGTAAAGCCTTTAAAATATTTTCCCACAGTTCAGGCTTACTTGATATGGTATTGGGATGCAGCCAGTATTTACGGACCCTCTTCATGGTCATAAATGGATGGGTGATGGGTTGAGAAATACTGTGTGAGGCATAGGTGTTACACCACGTGTTGTAATAGCCATTTGGATTCTCTCCAAGGCTCTAACTTTGTTCTTTTAAAATCTTGCTAGTCTTGCAGGGTATGTGATCACCTAGCTGGGAGAGGAAAACAGACTTTCTAGCCATAAACCTGAATGCCACAGATAGTACTCTTAGAGTCGTTAGGAGTTTTATTCATGATATTTGTATGACTATGTCCAAGTCTGTGCTTCTGATGGATTGGATTAATTTTTGAACTCAGTTTCTCACCGACTTTCTAAAGGACCAGCGATATTTACTCAGAGCATTTCAGCACAACCCCAGAAGGGACCAGCCCCAAGGAACCGTGGGACCTCAGCTTCCCATCTGCAAATGGTAGAGGTCAGGAAACAGGGACGACCTCAGTGTCACAGAGGGGCTTTTTGTGAAGCCAGAGATAGAAAACATCTGGAGTCCAGGTCCAGAAAAGAGTGGACATTGAAGCTGAAGGTGCTCCCTACTTTTCCTCAGAATTCAGAGTTCTGGCTCTCTAGAGAACGAGCACGTTTTCCTTTCCCCATAATCACACCCTCACTTTTCTTGATTCTATTTTTAAAGAATTTAGCAACTCTTCTATCTCAGTCTATTTATCCATAAATTGGACACTCAATCCATCAAATGAGATATGTATGAAATACGTGTGGCACTAATGCTACTGCAAAGGCAATGCTCAACTCTCATTTATTAATTATAATAATAATGCCACCTTCTTTTGAGGTAGGCTAATTGGTACTGTGCTTAGTTGGATTATGAAGCCATTGGAAGAAGATCTGAGTAAGATTTCTACCTCTCCCTCTTGCTAATAGCCTTGGAAGGCTTTTTCACTTTCCCAAGCTCTAATTTCTTAACAGGATTATTGTGAAAATTAAATTAAATGACACAATGACAGTTCTGTCATTGTAGAAAACTCTTATCACAGATACCTGACCCAACATCTGACATACAAGAAACACAAGGAATGTTCAATAATGATTTTCTCTTTCTTTCCTTCTTTTCTACCTTCATTTCCATTTTTTCCCTTTCCCTTCCCTTCCCTCCTCTTTCCCTCCTTTCCTCTTCTACTAGTGACTATATTATTTGATCAGGTATAACCTTGTATTTCTTTTGGGAGTCATTTACAAACATCTACTTTTCCCTCCATTTCTAAAACCAAAGCAACTTTATTAAATGCAAAAACACAGTGAGGATGTTGAGTCACCTTGTTTTTTTCATAAAGACAACCATGCACTATGTAGTTAAGGTAATTACACACTCAGTTATTAGGCCGATTATTCAATAATTAGGGTTCATTACAAGGACAGATTTATACTATCTTGATTGGTCCTTTTCTACCTTCAACCAAGGATGACTTGAGTATTGTGAAATAATATGACATAAATATTGAAAGCCTAGGATACCCTTTTTTAGGCTAGGTTAGCTCATGCTCTTATAGAGATTTTCTGGGATTGTTTTACATGAGGGAAAGTATGTAGTTTTTAATAGACAATAAGATAACTGAGCTCTCTCTGCTTACAGTTGAATGTCCTAGAAGGTACGCCCTTGGCATTTTAGATGTTCAATTGATGTCATTTATTTTCTAAAATATGTCTCTATAGCCCATCCTAACTCTCATATTTTCAACTTTAGGCTCCTCCTATGATTTTTCTTAGTAACAGGCCATTTCTTAGACTGGTGAGCCACCTTGAGGGGTATCTCTGGAGAGATGTTACCATGTTGGCGATTGGCCAGTCGAATGACAGATTTTAGGTGTGATCGCCACAGCAGTACAACGGAGCCTTTTGTTGGTGGATAACCACAGTGCTGTCAGGACCGTGAGGTAGAGCAGAACTGATGTAACAGAAAGGTAAAGACTCTCTTCAGCCTGGTGTGCTGTGAGCATACCAGCTGCTACCATGGCTGTGATACTGTTGAATCAGTCAGTGAGTGGTACTGTACACTTCCTGGCTACCTCATCCTTTTGAAGGTTTTTATTTTCTGGTCAGTGAAAAGAATAAATCAGATCATTTCACTCTTTAGCAAAATAGCCTCTTATATTTATTGTACTTAGGGTTTTTTTTTTGCTTCCTTCTTGTCTTACATTAATTATACAGATGTTCTCAAGGGCAAATTTAAGCAATGAGGAGGAGGCAGCCACACATTATCTCTGCAAGCATTTACTTGAAGCTCTTTGGCTATTTTCTCAGGGTTGCTTGTCCATGCTGCTTTTTCTCCCCCAGGAACTCCTGGCAATGTGACTGCTGTGTCTATCTACTGAAAGGCCACTAGCATCTTACCTGCTCTTGCAGGTGGCTGATATTTTCCTCGTATTGAGAATAATCTTTCCTGCTGCTGGTATCTCTCTGCTGGTGCCACTGGAGGATGCGGCTCTCCAGCTTCAAGTTGGCCTCCTCCAGGGCACGCACCTTGTCCAGGTAGGTTGCCAGGCGGTCGTTGAGGTTCTGCATGGTGGCCTTTCCATTTCCACTTAGGAGGGAACCATCTCTTCCAGACCCCCAAGACCCTCCAGGGGGCAGGCAGCTGGGTCTGGTGAAGGAAAGGGAGATGCGGCCTCCTCCAGCACCTCCGTGGACACTGGGGGCCCGGGGAATATTCCCTGGCTGGCCCCAGTTGCCTCTGATCCCATGGTTCTGGCTAAAGCTATGGCTGGAGCTCATCGTCCCATCTGTGTTCTGGATAGGGCTGGGCTGTTCTGTTCCCCTGCGCGCTACAACACTGAGCCTCCCTGGACTGCCCGGATGGTTTTTATGCCCTTTGTTGTGGGAGTTTCCTTCTCTGACAACTGTACTAACAAGATCCTATCATTGTGCAATGTGTGTTTCCTCTTGGTCAATCCTGAAGGGCCCCTGGGCCAAGATGCACTGTTGTTGTTTAGAATCACATCAGTATGCCACTTTGCTTCCTCCCTTCCAGTTGCCAGCTGGAGGTGTGGCGTAGGACATGGGCAGTAGGAGTCTCAGGTGTCTCTCTAATCTCCCTGTGGAATTTTTCCATTGTCTTTTTATTTTTTTGAGAAAGGGTCACATTCGAGTCTACATTAAAGGTAGTTGGTACAGTACAGATTTTTTTTAAAAGCACACACACACACACACACACACACACACACACACACTCAAGGAAAAGTGGAAGGGATTCATAAAGGGTGAAGCCAGATCAGAGCAGCATCTTAGGTCCTATAAGAAAGTTTACTCTGAGTATTTGAAGGACTGTGATTACCTGATTCTTCTGTGGTCGTCCCATTGGCATAGAAAGTAATTTCAAAGGAATTGCTCTTCAGAACAAACCCTCAATTACACTAGTAATTAATTAATGAATGGCTGGGCCTTCTGCTTCCACCTTGCCTTTTGTCATCCCTGCACACGCCAAAACCAAACAACTCGGCCTGCACCCAGGACTTGCCTTGACCTTGGGGAGGAACGTAGACCTTGCCTGCTGCAGCTCTCCCTGGCTGAGTCCTGTGATGGCTGTCTTCTGGGTGTCTGTGACCCTGCAGCAGGGACAGCAGGAAACAGGAAGTGTGCCATGGTTGTTTAACATGCTTGATTGAATCCACTGCTCTATCAGAGTAAAGGTTAGGAATGAATAAGGATGTAGTTTAAGGTTGCTTGTTACTTGGTTTAAATGGAACTTAGAAGTAAAATGTCAGAATCAGAAAAGACTTTACTGGATCAATACTGCTAAGCTACAGATAGGGAAGACTGAGGCCTGACCAGGGGTGGTGGTGGTGTAGGGAGGGAGAGAGGGAAGGAGAGAATGAGCAAGCAAGTGAGACAGAAAAAGAGCTTTTGATTTTCATTTAGGCCCTTGGATGCCATTTTCCGCCTCCCCCCCCCCCCCCCACGTTAGGAGGAAGAGCAGAAGCAAAGAACAGGAAGAATCCAATCTCTTGACAGAGGACCGATCGTCCACAGGGGCCTGGAGAGCACCAAGTGTGCCCCTCCTGATCAGAGACCACAGTGAGCAGGGAAAGTCCTCTGCTTCCCTCACCTCGCCGTGGTGGGAAGGCTGGAGCAGAAAAGTCATGTTCTGATCGTGGTATACATGGTTCCTGGTTGCTGCCCTGACTCGAGGTTGGGTTTGGCTCTGGTTTCTGTTGACATGGAGCCAGCCTGAAGAAGGAGAATGGCCATGCCAGTATGTACATACAGGGCCAGGCTCTTTCCTTGAACTGGCTCACCCCAGTCTACAATGGAACACATCACGTCCCTGTTCATGTCAGGTGTGTGTGAGAGGCATGATTCATTAATCCTATACACTTTTCCGGGTGACCTCTGGTGCGGGTGGGAAGGAGGATCCCTCCAGTTTTTTAAATAAATTATGACCTTTTATGGTAAAAATGATAATAAGACTCATAAAAAGTAAACTAATGTAGAGAAGTATAAGAAAAAGGATTTTTAAAGACGATATCTCAATTCCACAACATGGACATAAGCCTTAGTAACATTTGTTGAACATCCTTTCATACACTTCCTGTGTACATAAATTAAAAAACATACATGAGAGAAAGCAAAGGAAGGGGTGATGTTGTAAAAAAAAAATCTACTCATGGCCTGACTTATGAAATGGTATAACATGAAATGGTAACAACATTTTAATAATAACAATTACATTGTATTTTTAAAATTAAATAAAATAAACATATGGATGGCTAAATCAGTTTTAGAAAAGTGAGTTATAATTTCTTAAACTTTTTTTTAGTATCAGGTATTGAACTCAGAATTTAAAGCTTGATAGGCAAGTACTCTACCACTTAAATCCATGACCCCAGTCCTTTTGCTTTTCAGGTTATATTTTCTATACGGGGCCCCATGTGAACTTTGTCTTGGACTGAGGTCTTCCTATCTTTACCACTTGTGATAAAGTGTACAACCATACTTAGCTTGCTTTTAAGATAGGGTTTGGCTAATTTTTCCCTGGACTGGCTTTGATCTATGAGCCTCCTACCTTTGACAACAGGGATTTTGTTGTTTAAATCACAATGTTATTGTTGTTGTTGTTATAAGTACTGGTTTTGAACTCAGGTAGACACCTAGCAAAGACACCTGCGGTATACTATAAGCCCTCTTTGTTTTGGTTGTTTTTGAGAATAGAATCTCATGTATGCCTGGACCAGCCTAGACTGCACTCTTTCTATTTAACTCTTCCAACAAGCTGAATTAACAGGACTAGAGTCTATAACCATAAATAATTTATGACTAAAATCTTTTAAGTTAGTTCATATTACTATCGAAAGCTCCTGGGAATGAGCCAATAAGACACAATTTTTTAAATTTCATCTTCATTATTATATATTAATTGTATAAATAAAGATTTTCATTGTGATAACATGCTTTTATCCCTGGAGTCAAGAGTTTTACTTGTTTTCTCTTGTCTTCTCTAGCGTTCCCTTGCCTCCCTTCGCCTGCCTGCCCCTCTTTTTTTTCATTTCCTTCTCCTTCTTTTCCTCTACTCTCCCTTCATTTTCCCTTCCTTTCCTTTTCCTTCTTTTCTTTTTTCTTTCCGTTTTTCCTACTGTAGTACTCGACCAAATGATCTTTCCTGCTGTGTGAAGAGTAGACTGGAGTAGTTAGGAGTCAGCGCATCTTTAGCTACTTATGCTTTGAATTCAGAATTCCCAGTCCTCTCCCTGGCTGACGACAAAGTTGTTACCATCTGATGACATAGCATATTAGAGCCATGCGTGGGCCTAAGCCTAGGAAGAATGGACCCCATGATCCCAGGAGCTGCACCTCATTTATCATTCTCACCTTCACAAAAGGAGCCCGCCTCTTTCCAGCTTTCTTCCCAGCCCACACCAAGCCTTTGGGAGCGGGATATAAGAGCTACGTGAGTTCTTTGAAAGGAGTTCCTTAAGCCTGGTTTTGCAAAGATCATTGAGTCCTTTATTTTACCTCTTTGGCACTGCTTTGGTACTCCACCAAGGCCTGTTGGGGTGATTTTTGTTCATTCAAGGTGACAGAAGAAAAGCAGACTCCCCACAGGTGGGTGGGGAGTGCTATTGTGGGACTGAGATGATTTCACTCTTCTCCTTTCTCCTTTTTGTCATCTTAATCCAGGAAACATGAGAGAGAGAGTTAAGCAAATCCCCCCTACAAAGACCATGGTCATGGAGAATTCCTTAATTAGCTCGTGTGTTCACTTGAGCGCTTGCTGGGCGTTGCGTTCTTTTTCTTTGGCCATATCAGGAGATGTTGTGAATAACTGTAGTGCTGGTTGGCTGAAGCTTCAGCCATGCAGTTTGCTGAAACTGTGCTTGGGTAGGCTTTACCTTCATCCCAGTGGTTCATGTGGAGGCAAGACCAGTGGCAGTGGGCTGTGGGAGGCTCTTCCCCCACCCACAATGCTTCCCTACTTCACAGTTGTTGATGCTTGAAATTCAACCATTACCTGTTTGAGTCACCAGACTATCATTCAGAAAGAAACCTTTATACATCCTCCATTCATTCATGGCCACAGGCTTCATATTTCAAACATGTATTTTGCAAATTCTTGTGTGTAGTGGAGTGAGAAGGATTGAGCCGAGGATGGGGGCGGGGGGAGGGCGGTGGCTGGGAGCTAAACTTCCTGGTTTATAGTTAACCCATACAGTGATCTCCAGCTCTCTGGTTTCTGTGTTCTTCACACAGAAATGAGATGATGAATCGTTTTCACTGTAATTCACAGGGTTGTTGTGGGGAAGGAGAGTTAATGTCCATACAGGAGCTTTTTCACCTATATGCATGAGCTATGGCATAGACTTTGTAATGTGTAGGTGCTGTGCCCAGATGTGGGCACAGGATGATGATGGTGATAATGACTGTAAATGCCTCTGGGCTAGCCTACAGTCAGGATACCACAGATCTGAACTTAGAGGAGACCAATGAAGCTGTCAGCAAGTCACAGGTTTAGATTAGACAGCTTAGCCTAAAACATATACTTCTGCCTCTAGAGGAATTCAAAGGGAAACTTCAACTTCAGAAATTTATATTTTGTAGACAGTTGCTAAACAGTCAGTCTTGTTTTCCCTGCTGTGGGTGAAGGTCTGGTTATCAGAGGTAAACTCAGATTCCTGACTCTGGCATCTGAGACCCAAGCCTTTAGTACCCAGTGCCCATGACTGAGAGCCAAGATTAAATTGCATTCAGTAAATAATACTGTGTGTTAGAGAAGTAATAGAATGCGGTTAAAGTCTGAAAACACAATGAGATGATAAGGGAACGGGAATGCTACTTAGTCTAACTTGAAGGTGACACATTATGTATACATATTGAAATACTACAAGGATGCCCCATAAAACATATATAATTATTATGTGTTGATTAAGAGAAAAAAAGAGAAAAATCCTGTATCTTTCTTTGTTCTGATACTTTTATTTGTTCTTCTTTGAAACAGTCTGCTGCAGAGTTACCTTTTTTCCTTACTGTTGACACTGGAGCTTGAACTTGGGGCCTGAGTTCTCTTGCTCAAGGCTGGTACTCTTTCATTTGAGCCATAGCTCAGTTTCTGGCTTTTTGTGATTAATTGGAGATAAGCATCTCATGAACTTATCCTGCCTGGGCTGGCTTTGAACCATGAGCCTTAGATCTCAGCCTCATGGGTAGCTGTGAGCTAATGGCACCTGGCCTACTTACCTATTTTTTTAAAAAATATTGTTTTTATAAAGGTGATGTACAGAGGGGATTATACATAAGTTAGGTAAAGGGTACATTTCTTTTCAGACAATGTCACCACATCCCTTGCTCAGTTATTTTATTTATTTTTGCCAATCCTGAGCACTGTCCTTGGGCTTTCTCAAGGCTTGTTCTCTACCATTTAAGCCACAGTGCCAATTCTGACTTTTATTATGTATGTAGGCCTGAGGAATAAAACCTGGGTCTTTGTGCACGCTAGGCAAGCACTCTACTACTAGGCTACACTTCTGGCCTGCGCCACCCCCCCTTTTTTTTCTTAAAAGAAGGTATTAAACATATGGAATTTATTTTAATATCCTCAGTTCATTTTATATTCTCATTTTTCAATATAAATATCCTTAAAAGAACTCCCATATTTTAAATTTTGGTATATTTTATTCTCACACCATATTATCTGTTTATAGTTGTTTATATTTTGAGATGGGCATTCTTTCCACTTTAAGGAAATTGCTTGAATATTCTCTGTATGATGTATTATAACTAGCCCTTAGGGTAAGGCAGAGCAGTCACATAGCTCCCCCTCAGAAGGCTTGGAATTGCTCTATTTTCTCTGCGTAGGTGAAAGCCATTTCTGCATGCCTTCTGTTCACCCAACCCCTCACTCCCAGCTCTCTGGTGTGTTCATTTCCCCAGAGACAAAGCTCTTTGCTCTCAGAATAGTAAGAATCAGAGGAGAAGAGTCAAAATCCACACCAGTGAGTTGTCCTCTTCTTTCACACTGAGATTTTAATGAATCTAGGAGGGAATAAGCAGGGAGGCAAGAAAGAACAGGCAAGTTTGTAAGATGTTAAAAGTGTCAACTCTGGAATCCCATAGTCTCTGATTTGAATCTTGACTCTCCCCCACTACTTGTTTGACCCTGGAAAGTTCTGAGCCTCTTGGTGACATGTGTTTCTTGTCAGTGAACTGAGTAGTTATATAGAACATGCACATAGAGAAAACCATTTGACATATAGTAAGTGCTTAGTAATTGTTAATTGTTGTTATGGTTGTGATAAAAAGATGACCCCCTGGAGGTTATAGGGTATGTTTACACCTTCAAACTATTAGTTAAGGTATAGTCCTAAACATCTCCTATCCTTATATTGGTTTTGTGCCCTGAGGCTTGAAGTGTGACATGGAAACTTGGCTGGTTGGTGGAATTAACTTTCATCATTATACATGGCAGTCTCCAGTGTGTCTTAAGTTTTTTTTGTTTGTTTTTTGTTTTCGCCAGTTGTGGAGCTTGAACTCATGGCCTGTGCACTAACCTTGGATTTTTTTTCTCTAGTGCTCTACCACTTGAGCCACAGCATCACTCTCAGATTTTTTTTCTTTTCAATGTATGTGGTACTGAGGAATTGAACCCAGGTCTTCGTGAATGCTAGGCAAGCACTCTACCATTAGGCCAAACTCCCGGCCCCGACTCTTAAGTATTTTACAGATACGATGTATAGTTCTGACTCTCTGTCTCCCTCCCTCCCTCCCTTTGCAAGTATAGTGGCCTTCCTGGTATATCTGTACCCTAATACTGAGAACCTGTGTGTATGTGGAAAAGGGGGATGAAGGCTGCAAAAACAATTATAGTTGTTAACCAATTGGCCTTAAAGTAGGGTAGGGCAGTGAAATCTTTTAGGTGAGACCAGTATAATCTCTCAAGAGTCTGAACTCAGGGCGTTGTGGTTCCCAGAAGTGTGTTGATGAGTAGAAGAGGGAAGTAGAGGAGTCAGTAAGTGGATGGTGGAGAAGTGATGTAGTGAAAACAAGAGTTCAGACTGACCACTGCTCACTTTGGAGGAGAACATAAGCCAAGGAATGTGAGCCATCCCTTTAGAAGCTGGAAAAGGTGAGGAACCGGCTTCTCTGCTACAGATTCTAGGAAGGAACTTGGCTCTGCTAACACCTGATGGATTTTAGCTCCCATGCGACCCATAGTAAACAGAACTGTAAGTTAATACATTTGCGTTCGTGGTTAATTCATACTGCAGCAATAGAGAATTAATGTGTGTGTGTGTGTGTGTGTGTGTGTAGTAAATAGAAGTTCTTACAATGGAGTTTTTGCTAAAGGTTAAGATGAGTTAAGCATTTTTCATATTATTTATAAAACATTTTAGTATGTGTATTATTTATTAGCATGACAGTCAAGAAGTTAGGGTGGCTGTAGTTGCTAAACAATGAAGTCACCAAACTACAGTCACTTTCAGTATTGGGAAATTTCTATAAGACTTCACAGAACTTTAAGTTGACATTTTAAGTTGGCATTTGCTTTCTATTAAAAAGGATAAAATTGCACAGGATCAAAGTTGTTTCTGAGCCTGGGATAAGCAGGTGCCATCGTTTGTTAATGAAGGACCTGCAATCATTTGGAGCTCACTCAAGAAGAGCAGAATGTGGAACAGAGTGTCTGGTAATTCTGCATCTCAGGGTCCACATCCAGTGCCCGTGTTACATTGTCCTGTCTTCATCAGAGCCATGTGAAATGTGGGGAGTCAACATCTATTTGTGATGAAGAAACTCAGGTCCAGGTGACCCTGTCCAAGAGGCCCTGTCTCTAGAGGAGCTCTAGAGTTGTGGGAAAAGGGTAAGATTTGGATAAGATAGACTTGGGTCATAAGTGAAAGATGTGTAATCAGTTCTGTCCTAACAACCTCTTGTCATTTGGAGCTCATTATGTGGCCATTAGAACACACCCGTACTTCTTGCCTTCCCTTAGGCAGTCCCTCCAGAATCTCTCCTAAACCCACAGACAGCATCTCCTACCTAGACTATCCTAACCTAATACATTTGATCTCACTTCTGATGACTACCCTTACCCTCCATTTTGGCCTCTCTTCAAGAGGTCCTAGAGATGGACTTTGGATATAGCATCCCAGTCACCTTTGTAGTCTGCTATTCACCAGATAGATCAGAACCAGACATACACCTGCAACAGTTAGGCAACTAGCAATTGCTTCTACAGCCTCAAGTTCTCCCCAGGAAATTTGGTTATGTGAAAGCCATTGTTTCAACACTGTACTGTCCAGGACTATGAGCAGGATTAGAAATGTTCTCTTTCCTGATTCTCCAAATGACAGCCTCTTCATTGCATATTAGTAGAACAAAGCCACATGGTGCCAGTATCCAAGAATGAAACTTCACCCAACCATGTGACTGTCACCGTTAGAATGATATACCAGCTGCCTAATGAGGTCATCAGGTGTCCAGAGCACAGCTTCATGGGGTGACAGTGAGGCCTGCAGCAAGCATAATCACTTACCTCTGTCTTAGACCAAAGGAATTCTTGGGAGCTGACTCAATAACTTACCTTTTTAATACTGGATAAATGAGCTCGAATTTAAGTTCAGTGACACCGAGGGACCATCCATTGTGTAACTGTAGAGTTTCTATCAGCAAATCAGAATACCTTCTTCACTGGATCTGAGACTCGGGGAAATCAAGTTGAAGTATGTGTTTTGACAAAATGGACCCCAGAAGATAGAATGTGGGGTCTCCATGGATGAAGCTAGAAAGTGCCTTGCTTCTCCATGGTGCCTCGTGGCTGTGTTCAATCTCACTCCTTTGCACCGGGCTGCATTGCACTATATAGAAACACTGTTGAATTGTTTGTTTAAGGCTCATTTTTTGTTTTAAGACAAACATTATTTCTTAAATTCTTCACATCTTTGAATAGGCTATGTTGTCAAACATGAGCAAGCGTGTAGATAGACTGGGTATTTTGGAGGACAGAAGACAGGAATTGATTCAGTTTCTTTGTGTGTGTGTGTGTGCGTGCGTGCGTGCGTGCGTGTGTGTGTGTGGAATCGGGCTTGATCTCAGGGTTTTGAGCTCTTGCTTAGCCTTTTCCACTCAAGACTGGTGCTCTACCGTCTGAGACACCCTTCCACTTCTGGCTTTTTGTTGGTTAATTGGAGATAAAGAGTCTCTCTGATTTGTCGGCTAGGTTAGTTGTTGACTGTGATTCTCAGATTTCAACTTCCTCAGTAGCTAGGTGTGAGCCACCATTGTGTGGCAGAATTTGTTCAGATGTGGACTTGTCACTTTGCCGGGCATCATTGAGCAAGTTACTTCACTTCTACAAGTCCTGACCCCATTGTTAGTAAAGTAAGAATCATAACAGTATTATGAGGAAATGTTCAGTGAGAACTGATGATTCATGTACGGTACTTGGTTTAATGTTGTAATAGTCAATCAACTTTAATTGAATAGATGTATAACTTCTCCTTGTATTTTTGGCCTTTGGAGGCATTGTGGCTTCTGCACTTACTTTGTTACTTTGATTCTGTGTTGCTGTCCTCTGTTAACTTGGAGAGTTTTGCATAAGGCTTCTATTGTTGTTTTCTCTATGTCCACAAGACCTAGCTTCAGGGATCACAAAGGAAGAAGGATAAAATATTGTAGCTGGAGAAAGGCCAGTAGCTTACCTGGTCTGCCCTGTCATTTCAGAATTCCACAAAAGCCACCCAATTTACAGGGTTGACTCTAAGCTTGTCTTTCTCTTCCTCTTGGGGCACCTTCACGTAAGTGTGAAGGTTGATATCTTATAAAGAAGTCTTATCTAATTGAGTTCTACACTGCTCTGGAAAACGGAAGAGTTGGACTTATGATTAGAAGACTTACCACTTTGGGCCATAGTAAGGCTCCATTCTCTATTTAAAAAACAAAGTTTCCATTGTTAACCCAGTACTTTCATTAGTTATTATGATGGCTTTACATGACTGCTGTGTTGTTGACTGGCTTGAGAGAAATAATTCATTAACACTTGTGTCTTGCCCTTTGAAGGCAAGCTTCTCAAAACAGCATAATTAGATCTTACAACATTCCTGGGTGTCACTCATCTCTAAGAGCTTAGCCGGTATTAAAGTCATCATCTCAGCCCTATGAAATAGATGCTATTAATAGCCCCATTTTATAGATCAAAATGTAGAGCTGGAGAGACTGAGTAACGTGCCCAAGATGTCACAGCTAGAAACTAGGCTGATCTAGATTTAAGGGTTTTTTTCCCCTTTAATCAGTACATGATTCTCCCTTATTTAAAGCATAACTTTTGAGGCAAGTTATTGCTATATAGTTCAGTCTGAGCTCAAAAGCTCATGTTTTTCCTGTCACAGCCTCTGAAGTACTGGGATTATGGGTGAAACTACCATGTCCGTCTGTGATTCTGCTTCTTTACCAGAGACAACCAATTCTAGATTTTTCTAATGCCCCTAGGTCTGGATTTTTCTCCATCATGTGTTCTAGGTCTTTATCCTAGTCTTCTTTTGTCTTTTCAGCTACAGTGTCCTAACTAGTTTACAGTTTTAATACTACTATGAGCCATCTCTGCAACCAGAGAGTATGCAGGAAGGTGGAGTTGGGTTTCTTTTGGATCAGGACAAATAGCAATTATTGATTGATTGATTGATTGATCGTGCCAGTCCTGGGGCTTGAACTCCTGGCCTGGGTACTGTTGTCCCTGAGCTTTTGTTGTCAAGGCTAGCATCCTACCACTTGAGTCACAGCACTCCATTTCTGGCTCTTTTGGTAGTTAATTGGAGAGTCTCACAGACATCCCTGCCCAGTTGGCTTTGAACTGTAATCTTCAGACCCCAGCATCTTGAATAGCTAGGATTACATATGTGGGCCACTGGTGCCTAGGTGACATTGTTATTTTTAACTGGTGAGTCAATCAGTGGCAAGCGAGTTGATAAACATTTATCTTCCAACTGATGTGCAGGGAGAATCTTTGTTCTTATATACAGTTGGGACAGGTAGTTCCATATAACTAAGAACATATTTCAAGAGAAATGAAGCCACAGTATGGTTTCTGTCTATGCTTCTGAGTCAGTAGATCAATGGCTTCTCCAAGAGCCGCAGACACGAAGTGGGGAGAACAGCTATGTTCAGAGTGACTTTCAGGCACCTGCTGGACCTGCTGGGCCACCATAAGGAGCTGTCATTTCAAAGATCTTACAGTTTTTTCCATTGTTGTTGTTCTGAGTAGGACGTAGATAGGGGAACCCTGAACCTACTGTCTTCCTAGAAAAATGATGGCTTAGATCTTTTCTCCAGGTTAGCACCAGTATATCCACCTCAATTACCGTGTAGTTGCAGACAGAGAGGGAGGAGGAGAAGGAGGAGAAGGAGAGGGTAGGACAGAGAATACAAAGGAGAGGGAGAGGAGAGGGAGACAAGGGAAGACAAAATATACTCTGGGATCAACACCTTTATGGGGATGTTTAGAAACATTGGTGTTGTTGTTTTTTTAAAGATGTTTGTGTAAGTGGTGTCTTATGGCTCAAAAAACATTGCCCAAGAAAACCCTGTGAAACAACTCCAGCAAATACAGAGCTTTTCTATGCTGCCAACTAGGGCTGTTACGATTTGAACTGGGTGCGTGGGTTGCTCTCAGGAAGCTTGTGAATCAGATGTGAACATACTGACCAGATATTTCCAGCCAGCTAAAGAGCCAAAGGATTCATTTCCTATAAAAGACATTTGATTACAGTGTTGAAACGATGCATGCATTCCGGGCTTGCTTGTGGGGATACTGACTGACTGACCCTGCAGCCCCGTGGCATGAATACTGATTGCCTCATCCACACACATTCTCCCTCCTCTGTCCAAGTAGCACACAGATGCAGCTACTCCCTTCTCTCTGGGAGACTTTCCTTTCCTCCTGAATTTTAATATCTTTGTTTTCCTTTAGAGAGGACAATTGCCTTTACCATGTTTTAACTTTAATTTTAAATAAAAGTGGAAAGAGTAGGATAAAGCCTGTTTAAGCAACTGGTTTGTTTCTGACTCTTAAGAAGTCAGATACAATTCCTCATTTTTTTTTTTTTGCTAATCCTGGGGCTTGAACTCAGAGACTGGGCACAGTGTCTGAATTTCTTTGTCTCAAGGCTAACACTCTACAGCCACAGCACTACTTATGGCCTTTTCTGTGTATGTAGTACTGAGGAATTGAATTCAGAGCTAGGCATGCACTCTACCACTAGGCCACACTCCCAGCCCCTCTCTACTGTTTGAGAAATGAAAATGAATTGAAATGTATAGGAGTTGATTACAAAAGCAGATAGCAGCTAAAAGACCATAAGGATCTAACTAGGCCACTCCTATAATCCTGCCTATACAGGAGGCTGAGAGCTGATTGAGGTTTGAAGGAAAGTCCATGAGATTCTTATAGCCAATTAGCCACCAAAAATCTGGAAATGGAGCTGTAGCTCAGTTGGTGCATGTTTTCTCTCACATACAGAAGCTAGATTTAAAATACACCTAGATGTGATAAATCATACAGGACTCTAGGCACTCACACACAGTGAGACCAAAGGAGGCCATATGCATCTGATCATACAAAATATTTATTGAAATGATCTCTAGGAAATGGAAACAAGAGGGTTTTGTTTTGTTTTGCTGTTTTTGTTTTGTTTTCTTGAGCATGAGGAAAGGGGTGACATGGTCCAAAAGGAAAACCTTTTGCCAGGTGCTTGTGGCTCATGCCTAGAACCCTAGCTACTCCAGAGGTTGTGTTCTGAGGATAGCAGTTTGAAACCAGCCTGGACAGAAAAGTCCTCATGAGACTCTCACCTTCAATTAACCAGTCAAAAACTGGCAAGTGAAATGTGGCTCAAAGTAGCAGACTAGCGCTACCTTTGAGCAAAAGAAGTCAATGACAGTGCCTAGAGTTCAAACCCTGTGACTGACAAAAGAAAAAAAGTCTTACCTGACTTATATAACTGTAACACCTCTGTACATTTATATTATAATGACAATATTTTTTTGTCAGTCATGAGAATTGAACTCTGGGCCTGGGGGTTGTCCCTGAGCTCTTCAGCTCAAGGATACCAACCTACCCCTTGAGCCACAGCGCCACTTCCAACAGTAACAATTGAATCCTTTTTTTCCTTACCATAACACCTTTTCTGATCCAGTCGCTGAATTATATAAATCACCTTTAACTCTCTCCTATGACTATAGTGGATATGGTTTGAGTTTTCTAATAAAATATAAACTGAAAGGTTTCACCATATGCATACAAGGTCTTGTAAGTAGGTTTTATATTTTCTTATACAAAGAAGACATGATTAAAGTGTGCAGACCTTTGAGTGGCCAAATTCCCTTTTTAATCTACATTTCATAATCACTTATAATATATATATATGGTTATGATACAGATGATAAACAGAGGGGGTAGAGTTATATACATCAGGTAATGAGTACATTTTTTCATATAATTTTTATTGTAATTAATAGAAGGGTTACATTGCATTCGCCAGATGGAAGGTGTATTACTTCACATACATTGATACCCTTTCTCATGTCTTGGTCCCCATTTCCCTCTTCCCCCACCGCCAATGAGTACATTTCTTTTTGAACAGTGTCATTCCATTCTCTCACTCTCTCCCAGTTTTTCCTTCCCATGTCTTCCCACAAGTTGCATAATTCAGTTTCAACATAGTGTCTAGTGAATACCGCTGCTGCATTTGTTAACCCTTTGTTCTTCATTTCGGTGTCCCCCTTGTCCTCCCAGATAAACTAACAAGACAAAAGGTATGATAATATGCATATAGCAATTGTACCTTTATGATCCTCTTCTAAGAATATCCTTCCTGGTCTCACCATGTGAATGTCTATAGAGATCGTAGAATATACATGTCCAAATGTATTTTTTTTTGTCTTTTACCATCCAGTGTGTTTACTTGAAGGTTTATAGGCACATTCTAGTTACCACAAATGAGGGAAACTATGCAATCTATGTTAGTTGGGGCTTGGCTTATTTCACGTAATATCATGAATGATTTTGTACCACTCATGACAAATGGGAAGACTTGGAAACAATTATATTAAAAATGTTTATTCTGGAAAGCATGGGGCCATTTTGCTGTGAGTGGGAAGGAGCTGCCTCCTTTTTGGATAAGTTGAGAACGGTGTGCCTACATCCACCCAAGTTTCCCTTGAGTTCACCGAGGTTCTTCGACCTCCAATCAAAAGCTCAGGATAGTTTGAGCATCTCTGACTTCATCCACTTGCCTTCCCAGGTTGTACAGATGGCATGAAGGATCTACTCAGCCCTGCACCGAATCACACAGAAAGGTGGAAGGACATTTGTCTGGCTTTTTAATTGAAAGACTAAGATTTGCTATCTGCGCAGCACATTACTACACCTTTTACAAAAGTGAGCATTCTTCCTTATACCATTTAGTCTTTCCAGCCACATATCAGGCAGAGCCAATGTTGTTTCACCTCTTGTACTCAAGTTCATACACAGACCGTGTTGAGACTCCCTGCCTTGAGGTTTCTGATTCAAAGTTCTTGGCTCTATCCAATCAGATGCAGGCTGGAGGAAATTCGGAATAGGAACGCTATTATTGCAGCAGCCCTGCATTCTACTTGCTTAGTGGAGATCATGGTTTTGTTGGGAGAAAGACAATGGCTGAGTTTCTTGGTTGTAGGCAACAGGAACTAACTGATATCTGATATGCACCCTGAGAATGAACAGATGCCTTCTTGAGTAGATGTGGGTGTGATCACAGGACATCTTGTTTTGCTTTCCTCCTCCTGCCCCCAAATTAAACATTATTATGATGTTCTAGTCATGACTGGATACAAAGATTCACTGGGGAGGAACTTGAAAGTGAGATAATCCTATCAAAACTAGGTCTAGGGTTGTAGCTGAAAGCAAAGCCTATATAGAGATCCCAATTATGGAGTGCTTTTCCATGGACAAAGCTGTATTATTATATAAGCAATTTTATTTGGTCTTTATAACCTTCATGTGGAGTGGGATTGATCTGTGTTTAACCAATAAGGTTATTAATCAGATGAAGGCTAAATGTTTGGTCAGAGTCTTGGTTATACCTTGGACCTTTGAAACTTCACATTCTATGATTTTTACATTTTACACATTTTTTACAATTATTTCCATTTAGTAATAATTGTATTGCAGGGAATGACTTACCTACTCTGTGGCCCTAATAGGAAACTATGATAGTGATTGGTACAGAAATGCCTGACAATGTTCTGACATTGGGGTGACCTTCTAGGTAGGAGAAGCAATTATTCACTATTGCTTTTCTGTGAAGTGTGTGCAAACTAAGTCCAGTTCTCTTTGATGGATAGATTGAAAGGGATTGGTGTCTTGAGAATTCCAGATCAAGTTCCCATTCCCTAAGAAACAGAGAGAGAAATAGCAAACATTTAATAGAAGGATACTGGATGGGCTTTCAAATAACTTTGAAGAAATAGCCCTAGATCCCCCTCCCTCCCACCCCCAATTATTTCTGATCTTCAAAAAAAGTATCTGGAGATGAATGAGCCTGGTCTCACATTTTTTGAGACACGAACATTAGCTAGATATATGGGTGGCACACACCTCTAATCCTAGCACTTGGGAGCTGGAGGAAGGAGAATCTTGAGTTCTGTGCCAGCCTGGGCTACTGAGACCCTGTCTTAAAAATTTCAAAAGAAAACTGGAACACGGACATCTTCAAAAACATCTTAAGAGGGAGATAAAGTATGTTATCATAGAGTAATAATTCAGGCAGCAGAATTGAACAGGATCCAGACTTGGGACTTTCGGTAACTTTTCCATAAACATGGAAGGTTTTCCCTATTTCTTCTCTTGCTGGGTAGGCTTTATATCCGAAGAAGAAATTTAGAAGGGAAGGTCAGAGCTTTTCACCTTCATGTGCTAATGTCCAAAAATAATACCACAACTTGTCTGACGAGCTCTAAGAAAGCTCACAGGTAAACAAGACCTGAATAAACAAAAGAAAAACCAGCCTGCCTATCACCTGTGGAGTCAAGCAATGTAGGCCATCTTCCTAGGCATTTACTAACCAGTTTCCATCCCTCTGACAAATTTAAAAGAATGTCCTTCTAGAGGAATGCCATTTATTATGCTGGCAATAGAGAAGGAGCAGAATTCAAGACTGTCTACCCAGCAATGGGGACCCACTGTAGTAGCAAGAAGCTAAGTACCTTAAGGGACTGGGGGGTTCTGAAAGCTGTCTGGCAGAAGCATGTATTGGCCTCTCTCTCATGAATCACCTTGGGAGGTTAGGCTTTGACAGCTCTGGGGATGTAGCAGGGTTGCACGTGCTCATGAGACGAAATGACCTTCCCATCTTTGATCTCCTTCGTGATAGTACATATTTTCACCAGGATCTGGGATGGGGGGCCACAGGTTCTGCAGGGCTTGAGTATCCCCCGAGGAACTGAGGACAGATAAACCGGGGCAGCAGTGCATTCCAAAGCTCTGGTTCTTTGGGATGTATCCGTGGACGAGTCACATTTGGTAGCACATGGCTTACAGGAAAACCTGAAGAGGGAAGATCAAACTTGTGATTGTGAGAGGCCAATGATGATTATGGAAAAACATGTGTATGTGTGTGGGTGTGTGTGTGTGTGGCAAAGTTTTCAGCATTAATCACTCAGAATATGTAGGGCCAATTGATTATTTGTACTGTCATTAGTAGGGGGAAAAAGAATCAGATCAGATTCACTGGAAAGCAGCGTCCTAGGTTGAGAAGTATTGTGTAGAAGTCGAGTGGCTTCCTATTTGATCAAATAGAAAGCCTGGTGTTTTTCTCATGGGAAGTTAGTCTAGTCAGTTGTGGTCTGAGCCCTCTCGTTTGAAGAATCTTCAGTAAGTCATCAGGAAGCTTCAGAGAACCTTTTGGGGGAGAGGGTGTCTGTAATTGAGTAGTTTTCAAGGCATTGGGGTTATAGGCCATTATCAGTAATTATTCCTTGTTGCTTTGTGGTGCTGGGGCTTAAACCCAGGGCCTTGTGTATGCTAGGCACACACGACAACTACACTAATAGCCCTAATACTGGTTTGTTTGTTTTTTTTGGTAATACATGGTCTTTCTTTAATAATGGAAGGCACTTTGGTGTGCTGCATAGATGTTTAAAGTGTCAGCATCCATTAACACTGAGCTTGGGATCTGTGGACTTGGGTCAAGTGAGTACAGTGAGCAGAATCCTCAGTTATTTGGGGGAGAGAGGAGTTCTTTGAGATTGTAACTCAGTCTGCATGTGTGCTATTATTTTGGGCAAACAATTACTTCAAGAGCTTGTTCTCTAGTTCTTTATGGGGGGTGATGAGTTTATTGTCATTTGAAAATATTTTTACTTTTATAAAAGGAAGCCAGATTAGACCTATGAACATCCTGTTACTGGCATCTAGGATTGGTGGCTAGAAAGGATGGTAGGTTTTGACATGAGCAGAGTTGTTTTGTTCTATTTTAGAAAAGTTACACGTTCATCTTGGGGAAAAGTTAGTAGTAGTGGCTAGAAATTTTTCTCTGTGGGGAACCATTTTTTCTAGTAATTTTCATTTGTGTGTGTGTGTGTGTGTGTGTGTGTGTGTGTGTGTATACTAGTACGAGGGCTTGAACTCAAGGCTTGGGTGCTGTTTTATTTGCTCAAGGTCAATACTCTACTACTTGAGCCCAGCTCCACTTCTGGCTTTTTGTTGGTTAATTGGAGATCAAGTCTCACAAACTTTCCTGCTCAGAGTGGCTTCAAACTGTGATCCTCCCTCAGATATCAGCCTCTTGAGTACCTTTTCCAGTAATTCATAACACTTGAAGAAGTGCAACAACCCAAAAGGAATGAACTTGATGCCATGCTTTTATGACCAACGTGGCTGCAGATCCACACCTCAGGTTTGGACATGTTATAATTTTAGGTCTCCTGAGGGGCCTAGCTGGTCACTTCTGTCCAGAGGTCCCTGCCACTGGTCAGAAGATCCAAATGCTCTCCCTCTGGGATCGGTGCCAGCGAGACACGTGTTTGTCTGAGCATCGTTCTCATACAAATTGGTTCTATTTGACGTACTTGCCATCAGAGCTCTCCAGAAGGCGGCGGTAGGTGGCAATCTCACATTCCAGCCGGGACTTGGTGTCCAGCAGAATCTCATATTCTTGGTTCTGCCTTTCTGAAGCACTCCGGATCTCCGCCAACTGGGCCTCCAGGTGATCAACCAGGCTCTGGACCTGGGCCAGCAGGGCTGTGTAGCGGGCCTCTGTTTCTTCCATGATGCATTCCTGGGAATCTCTCTATCATGCAGGAAAGAAAGTAGAGCTATTATAATGATTCCTTTAAGCCCCCGTCATTGTTCAAATCATGTTAAACAATGATTTTGCAACAAGTTCTAAGGAATCTCCACACCTTTTCATTACATCCTAACCAAAGAAGTCCCAAACCAAAACTGTCAGTTCTGCTAAGAACTGCTTTCTTTTCATCTCTTTTCTATTCTTGTGTTGATTGATTTCTCTTTTTTTTTGACTAGTTTTTAATCTACTATCACACTCTTGAACCTACCAATTGTTTTTTTCACATCTATTGATGAGAATCTTCCTTTGCACATTCAGGCATTATGATGACACCTCACTCTGTGAGTGTCCCTTAAAAATGCAGTGAGCAATGTTTAGCTGTCAACATTCCCCTCACTGGATCGATTCATTCAGTGAAATGTGAGAGCTGAGGCCTTGATGAGTTGAGTTCTTTCCTGCTCTGTCATTCTGTGAGTCTGTGGATAATGGTAAGATTTTTAGGTTCTAATAATCCAGTATTTACATAATAATACCAATTTTTATAGAGGGGGGAAAACTGAAGGTCAGGAGGTTAAACATGTTGCCCAAAGTCACAGGACTAGCTGACAATATCAGCTTAAAGCAAGGTCTTCCTTACCCCCTTCAATGCAGGGTATGTAAGCAATTCCCTACTTTAGAGAGGCGAGGGCACAACGGTGTGGATTCTGAATTTTGGCTCAGAGCCATTTCTCTCTCTCTCTCTCTCTCTCTCTCTCTCTCTCTCTCTCTCTCTCTCTCTCTCTCTCTCTCTTTCTATTTTTTTGCCAGTCCTGGAGTTTGAACTCAGGGCCTGGGCACCATCTTTGAGTTTTCTCAAGGTTAGTGCTCTACCACTTGAGCCACAGCACCACTTCCAGCTTTTTCTGTGCATGTGGTACTGAGGAATGAAACCTGGGGCAAGCACTCTACCACTCCTGGCCCAAAACATTTCTTTTGAAACGAGTCTTTGTGCTTCCATCTATAAAATAGATGAGATGGCACTGATTTTGGATTTGGCTTGGGTAAAATTACCTTCGCTCTTAGAACCTCTTCAGTCAAGCTGGTTAATAATCACACTCCTTCCCTCATAAGATTGTTTCGTAATCTAAAATGATAGCTCATAAAAATGCTTGGCACATAGTAAAGTGTTCTTCCAGTGTTTCCTAAAATGTATTCCATGGATCATGATTACAATGAAACACAGTTTTTAAAAAGGTGTTTGGAGAAGAGAGAGAGAGAGAGAGAGAGAGAGAGAGAGAGAGAGAGAGAGAGAGAGAGAGAGAGAGAGAGAGACACAGAGAGACACAGAGAGAGAGAGACAGAGACAAAGAGAGAGACAGAGACAAAGAGAGAGACAGAGAGACAGAGACAGAGACAGACAGAGACAGACAGAGAGACAGAGACAGACAGAGACAGACAGAGACAGAGACAGAGACAGAGAGAGACAGAGACAGAGAGAGAAAGAGAGACAGAGAGAATCCATAGTTAAACAAGTTCCAGAATGTTGAATACCATATTTATCTCTCCTTCATGAGGATTCAAGGTATAGATCAACTTATTAAATGTCTTTCAGAAAAGGATCTTGTGGAACCCTTGTTTAATTCACCATTTCTCAGACTCATTTGGCCATGAAATCCTTTTCTGGCTACAGACTCTTTAGCAAAAAGAGGCCCTGTTGTTCTGAGGGACACAATAGTTTGGGAAACACTGTAACACACAGGCATCAAGGTCCAGGACCACTGGTGCTAGGCTGGGCTTCTGGATACCTACCATTCGGTGCTGGGCTTGCAGTTCCACCTCTAGAGCAGCCACAGTGCGCCTCAGTTCTATGATCTCTTTCTGGCTGTCTTGCTGTTGTTGAGAGCTGCTCACCATTTGCTGGCTCAGCTCCTCCATCTGAAACACAAAGATTGTAGGCATTTGGAAAGGAAACATGACCCCTAGAAATGCTTGCTGTTTTGACTTTTCCACTTTTCCCACCTGTGCATTGAACCATTGTTCTACATCTCTACGGTTGGTCTCCATGATGGATTCATATCGACATCTCATTTCTTGTAGAATTTGGTTGAGGTCCACAGAAGGGGCAGCGGTTACTTCAATGTTGAGCCTGTCTCCAAGCTGGCACTGTAAGGAACTGATGTCCTATGGAAGAAAAAACAAATGTGAACTTAGTTACCGAATGGATGGTCCTCATAAAATCTCCTTACAAATCTAACAGCAATAATTTAGCTTAGTGGCATCTGTAACACAGCTCACAAGACCAGGGGTGTTGGTTGAGATGACATGTGGGGATTTAAGAGGATTTTGTAGGGATTCAGATGCTGTGGTTAAATAAGAATTAAATTGATGAGCAAGATGAATGCCCTGAAATTTTTAGACCATTTCTAGGGATGGGAGGAGGTGAGACTTATCACCTCCATGGCCTCTGAGAAGAGTTGTGGTGATGTCCATATGGGCTTGTGATTTACCTTAGACCCACTGGTCTACAAAATAATAGGAAACCAATAAGGACAGTAAAGTTGGGACAAGGGAGTGATTTCTGTCCTCATGGCCCTAATGTTTATAGCCAGTGAATTTGAGCTACACTGAACCAGTAGTCCAGGAAGCAGCAGTGTGATGAAGGCTAAAACCCAGAGGAGCACCTAGCAAGAAAGCCCTTTGTCATGGACACCACAAAGGACCCGATGCTGGCATTCAGAGGGCTAGCTTGCACAGACTCCCTTGGCCTCCTTTTTCTCTAACCTTTTGGTGGCTGTTTTTCAGGCACAGGAGCTCCTCCTTCAGCGACTGGACTCGGGCCTGTAGGTCAGCCTTGTTCAGGGTCAGCACACCTAAGATCTGCTGCAGGGATTTGGCATCAGCCTCCACAAGCTGGCGCAGGGACGCCTCAGTTTCATAGCTTGAAAAGCCAGAAATGGAGAGAAAGGCGTGAAAACATAGGTGGTACAAACCAAGCCAAGCAGAACTGCCTTCTGCCTTGTTTCCCCTGTCTGGGCCTCCCGTGTTCAGTGTATTTCAGTGAGCACCAATGTATGAAGACCAATGTCTTTGCTTAGTTATTCTGCTTTCATGTCTGGCAGAGCAATGCTGCCTTGTTATTTTTTTGAGGAGAAGACTTTACTTTCTTTTTTGACATGTAAGAAGGGTTTTAGATAAAAGATGAGGAAGCTCGTGTCTATGTTCTGATCTACTGTATATTGGCTGGATGACTTCAGATTCAGTGATTTTCTAGCTAAAGTCAGGTTTTTGTCTTAAGTGAGGTAACAATGTATTAGCCCTCCCTAGTTTACTGAGATAATGTGTGAGTTACTGGAAGGGCGACATGTGAGGAAGTAGAGGTTACAGTATTCATGTGAGGCTTCTTCATCTTTTTTTTTTTTTTTTGCCAGTCCTGGGCTTGAGCTCAGGGCCTGAGCACTCTCCTTGGACTTTCTCAAGGCTAGAGCTCTAACACTTGAGCCTCAGCACCACTTCCGTTTTTTTTTTTGTGTATGTGGTACTGAGGAATTGAACCTGGGTCTTTGTGCATGCTAGGCAAGCACTCTACCACTAGGCCAAACTCCCGGCCCCATCTTTGTTTTTTTAATTCAATTTGAAGCTTTTCTGGACTAGTGCCAATGTGCTATGGATGGGGAGGCTAAATGAGCATGGAGATAATCTCATTGTGTGTCTTTAAGTCAGACTCGGAATGAACTCTGTGGTCAGTGGAGGTATTGGGTGAGCTTACTTGGCTCTCAAGTCATCTGCAGCCAGTTTGGTTTTGTCAATTTGTGAGACCAGTCTGGAATTTTCAGCCTTGGTACACAAGATCTAGAATTAAGAAATTGTACACACAAATGAGACAAACACCAGGACTGCCTGTTTTTTTTTTTTTTTTAAAGACCCTAGTGGTGTGTGTGTGTGTTTTAATTTAATCGGAGAAGGCTGGTTCAATTTTTCTTGAATCTTAGGAGTCAGGCTCAAGAAATTTTGGAAAATCTGAGTTCTCAATATTTCCATGAGAGTTCAGCAAATGTTTATAAACAAATTTAAAACAATGTTTTTTCATTGAAATATATGATCTAAATATACCATAATCCACTAGACTGAGGCTCTATAATAGCAGAGATATTTTTATTTATTTATTTATTATTTTTTCATATATTTTTTATTGTAATTAATAGAAGGGTTATATGATATTTGCCAGATGGATGGTGCATTAATTCCCATACATTGATACCCTTTCACATGTCTTGGTCCCCATTTCCCTCCCCCCATCCCCACCCCTCATCTTGTTTTCCCCTGTTCCCTATCCAATTTCAAATAACCAAATACAAATATATCCGATATATCAGGTAACAAAGTGAAATACTGTAACAATATGAGATAACCAAGGGACAGCAAAAGAGATGAGAGATAACATAATACATTAAGGACAACAATCATTCATTATATGGCTTATGTTTCTATGTCCTAGAGATCCTTTTATTTAGCGTCCTACTATATGGCCTTTTGTATCAAGGTTTTGCTCTATTGCAAAAGCAGAGATATTTTTAGTTCAACATTATTTTCCCAGAGCCTAGAACAATTTTTAAAATGTTATTTGTGCTCTGTAAATATTTATCTGAATGAATAAATCCCAATAAGTGGCAGCAGTTTGCTCTGAGTAGGAAACTTAATGTTTGGTGTACTACTTAAGGAATGCGAAGTTGATAAAAGTAGCATAATAGGAGAAAAAGATAGGAATGGTTACAGCATGGCTTTAAACTAAACTGTAATAGAAACTTAACACAAAATTTATTTTCTTGAAGCTCTATCTTTAATTTTCTTTTTGTCAGTCATGGGGCTTGAATTCAGGGACCTAGGTGCTGTCTCTGAGCTTTTTCCTTCAAGGCTAATGCTCTACAAGCCACCATACCCATCTGGTTATCTGGTAGTTAATTGGAGATAAGAGTCTCACATGCTTTCCTGCCTGGGCTGGCTTTGAACTGTGATCCTCAGATCTCAGCCTCCTGAGTAGCTAAGGACAATACATGTGTGAGCTACTGGCATCTGGCAGTGTTTACATTTTTATTAACAAAACGGTAGCCTGTTTTGGTCCTGAACTACATAGTTCTAATGGTAGAGAATATTTCTGGGAAAAAAATAAAGGAAAAGCTATAAACTCTGAATGTTAATTTAAGATGAAAAGTTCAAGAATTTTTTTTCCTCCAAAAACTTGCGGCATAGAACTTACTAGAAATACTAACACTTAGTAAGTACTCATTACGTGGTGATCATTGGCTTACAAAGTGACCAAGTAGATTGCCAAGAATCTTACCTTCTGCTGGAGCCCCTCAATGGTGGCATAGTAGGACAGGTAATCCGGACACAGGATGGGGAACTCTTTGTTACCCTCTTCCTGGATTTTGCCCTCCAGTTCAGCATTCTCTTGCTCCAGCATCTTCACCTTTTCTAGGTAGTTAGCAAGGCGGTCGTTTAAAATCTGCATGGTCTCTCTCTCATGACTGTTGATGCCTTCACCACACCAGCTGCAGCCATCAAGAGAGGCCTGGCCATTGAAGTTGCTTCTCAGGTATGTGGGGACGTGATGGAGTCTTAGAATGGGTTGGCAGCATTGGCCTTGAGAAATTCTCTGCACATTGTCAGTTGGCCGGCAGCTGGTGACTTCCGACACACCGTGGTTAGAAGAGATGGTTCTCAAATTTGTCATTCCAGAGCAGTTTTGGGGTGGGGTGGAAGACACAGTCGTGGTGCAGCCGTGGGTATCCATCGAGTGTGCTCAGCTTCAGTGTTTTCTCAAAGTCTGTGGTCACCAGCTCAAGCTCCTGCCACCAAGCCACAATTCCCAGGCTGGGCCCTTTTCCTCTTTGAAGTGCTTATATAGCCTTCCTTCTAGGCGCTGTCACAAGAGGGGGGGATGTTTTCCTTTCTAATGTTTATATCGAATCCCATGGGAATGTCTCATTAGTCTGCTTTTTACTTGCCCAAGAAGAGTTACTTGTCTCATAAAAATGTGCATTTAGGCGGTTACTAAGTGATTACCCATTGCAACTACCACTTGTCATCCCGTTCAGAGCTTCCCATCCTGCCTTCAAAAGGAACTGTCACAGCATCCATTATTAAGCAGGTGTGAGTATATTAAATCCTTGTTGACCTCTCCACCTGGCCTTCAGCTGGACCACGAATGAGTTTGTCCTTCTTCCCCTTTCCTCTCCAGGAAAGGGAAATTAATTCCTATCGAATAATTACTGGTGAACTTAGAAATCAGTATTTTACTTTATTCTGCTCAACTGAGTTTTCCATTTTTACTGTTGAAGACATGGTGATTATGAATTAAAGCATGAGCTTCAAAGAGGCTCATCATTTAAAAATTCATGTTTTAACTTTCCAAGTAGGATTTCAAGGCTAATCAGGCATTTATGGGGAAAGACACTGGTTACTTTCTGATTGTCCTAAGCCCACATTTTGTAGTCTTTTTTTTTTTTTTTTTAGTGTTTGGTGTTTGCTTGTGATATTACACAAGCCTCTACTCTGTCATGGTGCTATATTTTAATTTGATCATTTGAAAGGTATGTGTCCTTTTTAAGGGTTGCTGAACATTTCAGCATGTTTTTGTTTTGTTTTACTTTTTTTTTTTTGCCAGTCCTGTGGGCTTGAGCTCAGGGCCTGAGCACTGTCCTTGGACTTTCTCAAGGCTAGAGCTCTACCACTTGAGCCTCACCACCACTTCTAGCTTTTTCCTATGCATGTGGTACCGAGGAATAGAACCTGGGTCTTCATGCATGCTAGGCAAGCACTCTACCACTAGGCCAAACTCCCAGCCCTGTTTTACCTTTTTAAAAACATGATTTTGATCCTTTATGAAGACCCTGGGAAAGAATCATTTCCTTGCCTTCTGCAGATGTGCTGTTCATATCTGCAGTGTTTGGAGGAGGTCCTCTGATGGCTTATGTGTCCACAAAGGATGGAACCTCTGAGAGTAGGGCCTACTGAGAGCAACTTCAGTCATTCATGGTGTATCCTTAAAGGGATTGTTAGAACCAAAGCTCCCTCCTCTCCCCCTCTCCCTATTCCCACACCTTTTGGCTGTCATGAGATGAACATCTTTCTCTGTCATATATTCCCACCTTCATGTATTGCTTGAACCCAGGTCCCAAGACAATGGAGTCAATTGACCCTGTACTAAAATCTCTATAAACATGGTCCAAAATAATAAGCCTTTCCTCCCAGCAAATTTGTTTTATTTTATCTCTTTTTTCCCCCTCACAGTGTTGGAAAGTAGACTGATAACAATATTCTTGGCTTGAGGCCCCTTGTCCTTGTCACATAACTTCATATTGCCATGACCCAGGGCAACTTCTGCCTCCCTCTTGCCCAGTTTAAGGCTCTCTGTGCTTTCATTGGGCCTGTCCAGATAATCCACCATAATCTTTCTATTTTAGAGCCCACTGATAAGCATTTCTTCTTCCTTTTGGCAATATTGCTGAACATATTCCCAGATTCTGAAATTAGGGCATGAATATCTTCAGAGAGGGCATTATTCTGCATGCCATATAACAGGAAAGTACAAAATTTACCTGATTAAAATGCTAAAACACATGAAAGGACAGAAAAGTAGTATAGATGGAAAGTTATGTCATGTTCTTAGATGAAAATATCATTTATAATTGTAACATTTTCGGCACTCCCTATGTTAATTTAACTCAATTTCCAAATCGTATTGAGATCCTCCCAAATCAATTAAAAAAAGTTAGATGAGGTACTCCTGAAGATTTATGAGAAAAAAATTTAAGTAAATAGGAGGTCAAGAAGATTCTGCAAAAGAATTTCCATTATATTAAAACATGTTCTTAAACAATTATAATGTGGTATTGGTGTATGAACAGACAAATTTGATAAACCGAGTAGACAAGGGATCCTCATAAAACACTCTCAAACAAATGATAAAGAAGGCATTTAAAATCAGAAGTCAAGCCTGAAACTATTTAATGTCCTTTTCCATCTTTTTTGTTGTGCTGGTTCTGGGGCTTGAACTCAGGGTTCTCTCCCTCCCACGACTCTTGTATTTGTCCCATTGAGCTGATTCCCTTTTGATTCCTTCAGAAGGGTCACGTCATATCAGCTATATTCCATTTTTCTTGTTTCTTGACTTCTTTTTGTTTCTTGACTACTGGATCCATTTTCCATCCCTTGTAAGCATGTCTTGTTTCCTGATCGCTTAAGTACAGCTTACCCATACTCATGAAGTCCTTCTTCCATGGAGGCACCTTCTACTTCCTTTATGGTATATAAGTTTTTAATCACATAGCAGGTATTTCTTACTTTCATTTTTCCTAACCAACAGCTTATTTAACTTTAATTCTGGCAATCCTGTAGTCATCAAACATAGTCTATCTTCCCTAGTTTCTTCAAGATAGAATTGTTTTCCTGTGGAGAATCATTCAATGATTTCTACAGAGCAAGATTCCAATTCTTAACTGTCTGGGAAGGAAATCTCTCCATGATCTTGACCCAGTCATCTCTTGTCCTGTGACTCCTGAACATGCTGTATTTATCCTAGCCAAACTGCCATCAACCCTTTTTTACTATCACACCTACACACTGCCTGTTTGTTAGTGGGGTTCTACCTCCCTTTTCTTGTCTGTGTGTGTGAAGGAGAGACTCCAGGATTCACACATGTCTAGTTTTCCTTTGGGGCACATGGGAGCATGAATTCTCATGTTCCCTTGCTATTAGGCCTGGTGATCCCTAACCATTACTTTCTACTTCTGAGATCCTCTGTCTCTTGTCCTGTCTGAGGAATTGAGAAAGTGTTCTTCCAGTGACATATACTTTTCCTCTTCACACTGAGTTTCTCAACTGTAAAAGTATAAAGTCACATTTCTGGAGGAGCAAGTCTGGGGGAAATAGAGAATTCTGCTTATGGCTTTGTCCTGAACAGAGCCTTTTGAGGAGTGGGCTGTTATGGGACAAGAGATGACAGCTTTGGGGACCACATGAGACTAGTAGCCAAGGGAAGGAGTTGGAGGACATGTGTCTCTGTTGTGGAGCCAGCAGGAGCTCCAGAAATTGTAACAATGGTCATATGTTGCATAAAGATACTTCAGCCATTGACAGATGGCATATAGAATGGTGGATCCACAAAGGTGCATCGGAATTGAGGAATTCTTATCTCCTAGTGATGCTGTAACCCTCCATAATGAAAGCAGTGCAAGCCTGTGGTGATGCTGGTATCATCAAACTTTCTGTGTAGTCAGTCACATAAGCAACTCTGTGCATTGACCAGAATCTTTGAAAATGGCAATCAACAGTGTATGTATTTACTACAGTTGATATGTTTGTTTTGAGACAGAGTCTTGATACATAGCTAAGGCTGTCCAAAGACTTGTGAGCCTCCTGCCTCAGTCTCTGCAAGTGTTGGCATGAGTCACCATACTGGTATATGCAATAATTTTTTTTTGCCAGTCTTGGGCTTGAGCTCAGGGCCTGAGCACTGTCCTTGGACTTTCTCAAGGCTAGAGCTCTACCACTTGAGCCTCAGCACCACTTCCAGCTTTTTTCTATGTATGTGGTACCAAGGAATCAAACCCGGGTCTTCATGCATGCTAGGCAAGCACTTTAACCACTAGGCCAAACTCCCAGGCCATATGCAATAATTTTTAATCACTATTTTAGAGGATTCTTCCATTTATATAAAAAAGCTTAGGTGATACACACCTGTAGTCTTGGCACCTGAGAGGCTGAGACAGGAAGATTAGCCATAGAGCAAGACCTTGTCTCCAAAGCAAAGCAAAACAACATCAAAACCCAAGCAATATCTCCTGTTAGGGCAGAAGGCCACTGCTCATTGTTATCGGGTTTCTTGACTGCATCGAGGTTGAGTGGTTGAGCAGTGTTACCTAAGTTGGTGTGAACACACGCTGCTGGCCACACCATGACAACATTGCCTAGCAACACGCGTCACCTAGAGCATATCCCTTTAGTTAAGTAACACATGTTGGTGCTGAATGCGTCACATCACGAGTGGGAGCTCATGAGTCACAGATGCTTCTTGCAGGTGAGGCCTGTGACCAGTGTTTTTCACTAGTCCTCCTTGGTGGACCAGCATGCAAGGGATTTTTTTGTTGTTTGTTGGCTCTTAGCAGTGAGTGGTAATTATAATTCTTATGTAACACAAAGTATTTAAATGACTGGCGTCTTATGGAGTGAATGAATCATACCATGAAATTCTTATATTCTTAACTAGACAATTGGGGGGGACACTCCTGGATTTTATGGAGTGAGTTTTAAATGACTGAATCCCAAAGTATGATTATCATTTAAGTGGTTGACATCCCAGGGGAATCTGTTTAGGAGGAGTGGAGATGTGGGCATTTCTGTGATAGGAGACTGAGTGATTATTTGTTGGAAATTATTACTGGGGATGACAAAAACTGTTGAAATAATACACTTTTACCACAACTCTAAGGCCAAAAAGAAACTAGACTAAAGGCCAATCTCAGGCATTGACAGCCTGAGACTTAGCTGGTAGAACCTTACAAATCTGGGACTTGTGATATTTAGCACCAGATGCTGGCCTTCCTTCCCAGTTTTGCGATTAGAGGCATAAGTGTGTTTGGTCAGTACCTCATGAGTTTACTTATGGGCAAAGTATTTTGTTTTGAGCATTCTCACAACATTTCTTGTTAGATCAGGAGCGTGCTATGTCAGAGGTGTTCATATCTGAAACCTTGACTTTGCTTTTAACCTATATTAACCATTATGATTATGCCTCTTCTTTGAGTTGAGAGACCTTGGCATCATTCATGTGATGCTGGTTATAGAGGCATAAAGAATGCAAGAGTCATGGAGGTGTTCACTCACGTCAAAGAAAGGCAAGGAGATGAGGCATTAATAGGTAGCATCCATGCAGGCAGCCCCTGAGGAGGTGAACCCTGGAGCTGTGAGGGTAGAGCCAAAAAAGCAATGGAAATTCCAGGAAGCTAGAGAAGCCAGAAACATGAAACATTCCAGGAAAGCTGAAAAAGGTCACATGGGCTATAAGTGGCAAGGCTTTAAGGGGCGGCCCAAGCCCAATGGAGTTTGCATTATGGCACCATGTGCCTGGGGCGCTGGACACAGAGTTACAGGATTTCTTGTTGACTAGATTTGGGTCTTTCTTTCATTTGGTCTTTCCTTTCCATGCCCCTATACTTCCTTTCTGGCGTGGTCATGTTTGCCCATGTCTCTCATTCCATGTCAGAAGTAGATAATTTTCTTTTGGATATTATTGGGGCTCATAGCTAAGAATTTTCCTTGAATCTCCTTGTCTGCTATTCTGACTCTTGGTGAATTCTTTTAAAACCCACATGCTAACTAAAGCCCCTAGACTTAACAGTTAGTAGTGGAATATTAGGTCTGAAAAAAATCTTAAGTGACACATGTGAAAAAAAGAAAAGCAAACGATTCAACTTGTATGCATATGTAAGTATAACTACAACTATGTGGAAAAATAATTTTCAAGAATGAAAACTGAAAGTTGCCTAAAATTGTTGAGGATGGATGCTTGAGAGATGGAAGTACAAGTTCCCTCCAATATATCAAATTTAAAACAAAGAAGCTAGTTCTTCTATGTTTAAAGCAGTAAATATAATTGTACTGTATTTTATTTCTAAATTTCCTTTGAGAAAGCACATACAATTATCTTCTATGATATACAATATTTTGCATGGATTCATATATCTATTTGCATTTGAGGAGCTAAAATATTTTAATCCTGTTATTTAAATTCAACCCACAGTATTGGATTTAGAAAACTCCCCTGCCATTAATTGACTATTATTTCTTTTGGTTTCTTCTTTTTTTCTCTTCTCTTCTCTTTGTTTCTTTCCTTCCCTTCCCTTCTCTTCTTCTAGCTATTTTTTTTTGCTGGTTAATTGGAGATAAGAGTCTCACATATTTCCCTCTCCAGACTGGCCTAGAACTTTGATCCCCAGATCTCAGCCTCCTGAGTAGCTAGGATTACAGGTGTGAATCACCTGTGCCTGGCTAATTAGCTACTAGTTCAAGGACAATGAGCCACAGGACTGTATTTATATGATAAATGGATGAAATACTTGTTTTGGGGGAGATTAGTAAGAAAGTTCATGGGAACCCAGAATTCCACAAATGAGCTTGGAGAAAAGGTTAAAGAATCAATATGCCCAGATGACTAGAGGAGAAGGGTAGGGTGTAGTGGTCAAAGGACTTGAGTTTCTGGATTGGATGTCCTTGGTGGAAGCCACCCCTGAGCCTAGGACACTGATGGCTTTGGCTCTTCAGCACCTTTCCAGTGCTGGTGGTGCAGCTTTCATGAGCAACAGTTTTCTACTGTGCAAATCACATAGGCTGTGCACGGTTCACAAGCATTACTTGACATGGGTGTTGTAGAGCATGAGTTACTGGTGAGCCTGGGGGAAAATCAGTGTGAGATTCAGCTTAATAAAGTCACCTTAGTAAAATGCCAACCTAGAACATTAATTTTAGCCCACAAATTATATTCCATAGAAAACTGCCAAAAAAACCACCTCATTTCATTTTCTAGACTCATCTCATGTGCACTGGAGCAGTGGCTAGAATCAGTGCATGTGTCTTCTTCATCTCATAAAGTATCAGCTCAGATGTGCCCTGATTCCCCTTTGGTGAAAATTAGGAGGAAAAATATACCAGAAGCATGAAATGTTAAAGATGAAAATGTTTTTGCTATAGGACTTCCAAAGACTTAGAACTTTTCCAATGTCATGTGCTAAGACTCAGCCATTTTATCTCTATTAATTTTTTTCATAATTACAAATCATCTACTTGCAAAAAGAAAATTTTGTTTTTGTGGTACTAGGGTTTTCACTTCAGGCTTCTCATTTGCTAGGCAGAGACTCAGCCCACTGAGTCACCTCCCAGCCCCCCATTTTCTGCCTTAGGTACTTTTCTACTGGGGTCTCACACTTTTTTCATGCTGGCCTGATGTTTGATGTACCTAGTTAACATTCAGTATAAGTGGCATTCCAGGCATGTACTACCATAGCTATTGGTAAAGATAGGGGCCTCAGACTGGGATCCTCTGATCTCTGCCTCCTAGGTTGACAGGAGTACAGACATGAGCCACTCACTGTGCCCTTTGGCTTTTCCTTAAAAAATATTTTTTTTCTAAACACATTAGGGAGGTCTGACTCTGGGAAGGCCTCGCGGAAACAGGATTTTCCTACATCAGCTCTTCGTTGAGTTTTCGTACGTAATTGTGGAACTTACCTGCTGTCCTCACTCTCCAGCAGGCCTCGGTACGTGTTGATCTCACACTCAAGCCTGGCTTTCGTGTCCAGCAGTACCTCGTATTCCTGGTTCTGCCTCTCTAGATCACAGCGGATCTCAGCCAGCTGGTTCTCCACACTGTCAATCAGACATTGCATATGGGCCAGCTGGGTGCTGTACTGGGCCTCTGTTTCTGCTGCTGTACATTCCAGAGATTCAGTCTGTAAGAGGAGGACTTTGTCTACCAAACCCTGCAGCATATAGCTGCTGGGTCTAGTGGGCCGGTTTGCACACCCTTGCTGTAGCCTTTCCTAGCTCTTTGAACTTAGAAAATCACTCTGCTTTTCTGAACTTCAATTTTATTTTACATTTAATGGGGGTGCAAATTTCCCATCTCATAATATCAAATGCACAAATATTTGGAGAACACTTAGAACAGTGCCTAGAAAATTTTAGAGTATTGTAAACATGGCTATTAGGTTCAGCAAAGTGTCTTTGACTATCTAGCACTTATTTGCATAGCTCAAAGTTGGATTGCATTTGGGAGGAGCCTGAGTCTGGATTTCTGGCAGGCAGCGTCTGGGATGGTGTAGTTGTAAGCAAAGAGGGTTTGGAGTAGAATTTAGATATAGCTTCTACTTAGAATTACAGGACCATGTGCAAATTACATAGCATGAGCTTCATGTATGAAATAATGATATTGAAGGTGCATGCCCTGTAAATTTAGTATGGGATTTGAATTGAATTATACATCTACTAAGATGAATGCTCAGCTCTCTCGCTCCCTCTCTCTCTCTCTCTCTCTCTCTCTCTCTCTCTCTCCCTCTCCCTCTCCCTCTCCCTCTCCCTCTCCCTCTCCCTCTCCCTCTCCCTCTCTCTCTCTCTCTCTCTCTCTCTCTCTCTCTCTCTCTCTCTCTCTCTCTCTCTGTCTGCCAGTCCTGGGGATTGAAACTCAGGGCCTGAGCACTGTCTTTGGGATTTCCTCAAGGCTAGAGCTCTACCACTTGAGCACCACTTCTGGCTTTTCTATATATGTGGTACTAAGGAATCAAACCTGGGTCTTCCTGCATGCTAGGCAAGCACTCTACCACTAGGCCACACTCCCGGCCCCCCTCAGCTTACTCTTCCTTGAGGAGTTCCAGGATTCAATATGGTTCACGCCTCAGTACCTGACCTTGACTACACGATTGTTGTTCTCTGTGTGTAGCCGGATGCAGTAAAGGCTCTAGTTGGGATTATGGGTCCTTGGAAACGTTGATGATTGTAGGATAAAATGTTTGGCTAGGATTCTTTGTTTTATGGCGAGCCTGGAAAACTGCTCAAGATTGAAAGAGAATTCAGATGTCATTGTGCATTAGAGGCTGCTCTCTCATTTTGCCTTGCTCCCTTCCCTGTCTCTGGGGTGTTTCAGGGTCATGCTTAGCTCTAGAAGGGAAGACGAGGCACCTAGGGGACATCACAAGTTGTGGATCTGTCAGTAACTTAGGAAAGGCAAGAAAATGTCACCTTTGTAACCTGGAAATCCAAACCTGTCCCCATGAACTTTGGGTCTCTCCCCCTGAGCCTTGTGGCAAAAAGGGAGCACGGGGTCTCAGTGTGGCCAGATTGAACCTGTGTTGACATCACGTACCAGGTTTTGCTGCGCCTGGAGCTCAATTTCCAGGGTGTTGGCTGTCCGCTTCAGCTCCAGCATCTCTGTCTGGCAGCCCTGCAGCTGCTGGGCGCTGGATAACTGCTGCTGACTCAGCTCTTCTGTCTGAAACACAGGTCTCGTTAGAGATCTTGAGGCAGATGCAGATCCTAAAGCCTGGCTCTCCCTTTGGTGGCCCTTGCTTACCTGAGCAGCGAACCATTCTTCTGCATCTCTGCGGTTGTTGGCCAGCACCGTTTCATACTGACAGCGCATCTCATCCAGGACCTTGTTGAGGTCCATGGTGGGGGCAGTGTCCAGCTCCACGCTGAGATGGTCTCCGAGCTGCTCACGAAGCACGCTGACCTCCTGAGAGGAGAAAATGTCAGTGTGACAGCCAACAGCATCTCATTTTGTTTTGGGGGAACAGCGGGTGAGCATAGGGAATTTTGATTCAGGTTGCCTACACTAAAGCTCATTTCAACATTGAGAAGAGTCTCCGTTTCTTCTGTGAAATGGGTAGAATCATTGTACCTTTCCTAGAGGGCTCTTGTTTGGTGCAGAATAATAAATCTAAGCATGCAGAACATAACTGGGCCTGGTGGCTTATCCCTATCATCCTAGCTATAGGAGGGGCTGAGACCTGAGGACCATGGCTTGGAACCACCCCAAGCAGGAAAATCCATGAGACTCTCATCTACCATCACCCCACTAAAAAGCCAGAAACAAAGCTGTGGCTGAAGTTGTAGAGCACAGCCTCAAGCAGAAGGGATCAGGGACAGTGCTCAGGCCCTGAGTTCAAGCCCCAGTACTGGCATTAAAAAAAAAAAAACAAAGCAAACATCAATCCCCTCCAGAAACTTACAAAAGTCCTGACACTATGTTTTAATAGGATTATTTTTGTCAACTCCTCTTCAAGGAGAAAAAAGTATTTTATTTCAATTTGTAAATGTACTTTACAAAATCAATTTATAAATATACCTTCAGGTTTTCATTTCCAGTTTCCTCAGTGTAGGATAATTGTATACTTAATGATTTTAAAATAGTCTTCCAAATGCAGGATATTTGATCGCAAGTCCCTCAAATATTGCTTAAATCTTTATCTTCATTTTTGAATGGACTTCACTGGGTGCATCAGCTCAGTTTTTATACTCTAAGAGTTACAGGTGGGGGCCAGGAGTGTGGCCTAGTGGTAGAGTGCTTAAGTAGCATGCAAGAAGATTGGGGTTTGACTCCTAGGTACCGCATGCACAGAAAAAGCTGGAAGTGGCGCTGTGTGGCTCAAGTGGTAGAGTGTTAGCCTTGAGCAAAAGAGGCTCGTGGACAGTGCCCAGGCCCTGAGTTCAAGCCCCAAGAATGGCCAAAAAAGAAAGAAAAAGAAAAAAGAAAGAAAAGAAAAAAAGGAAAAAAAAAGTTACAGGTGGCAAAAGATAAACTAAGGGACAGCTATTCCTGGAATTAGTCAAGCCTTTCCTGACAGTGGCAGGGGCAGAGCATGGCACATACAATAACATGCAGTGTGTATCATAGCTTCCTTCAGAGACTAGAAATGATGAGCTATGTAGGGAGTGGAGAAAGGTGACTCCAGCTGCAGCAGCATCTGCTCAGGTCCAGTCTACACACGCGGAACCTACTAGCTTCACATTCTTATTCTCACCGCCCTCAGGCACTGGCCCACTGCTCACCTCATCATGGCTTTTCTTAAGGCAGAGGAGATCATCCTTCAGAGACTCCACGTGGGCCTCCAGATCCGATTTGCACAGGGTCAGCTCGCTTAGGATCCCATGCAGGCCACTGATGTCCGACTCCACCAGCTGGCGAAGGGACAACTCACTCTCGTACCTTTCATGGCAAGACAGACATAGACAGTACACATGTAGCTAGTGCTGGGGGTGGGGGCAGGGGACACTGGTGAGTGACATGTGGGCTCAGGAAGCCACATTTCCTTGACATTCTAAAACAATGTTTCATTTGGGCTCCCTACCCAGCCCTAGAATTTTTCACTTTCAAAAAAAATGTTATGTAATCGGTGCGACTCAAGTGGTAGAGCACCGGCCTTAACCAGCCCCCGAGGTTGGCACAAAAAAGTTACGTAAAGAACATTTTAAAGTAAAATTATACTTACTTTGACCTAAAGTCATCAGCAGCCAGTTTGCAGTTGTCAAGCTGAACAGCAAGTCTAGAATTCTCTGCCTTCGTGCATAAGAGCTGAGAGATAAGTGTTATATGAATAAATGAGTCTTTAAAAATAACCCTAAAATGTAAACCTTTGAAGCCATGCCATTAGGTACGTTATAAAAACCTTTGTAAAAAAAAAAGAGAGACTTTGTAAGAAAAATACAAAATTATTTTCAATACATTGTTCTAATTGACTATGTTACTACACGAAAGGAGGGGAAACCCCACAGTGCAAATTTAGAAACAAAATATAGAAATAAAAGGCTTAGCATTCAAATGGTCTAATACCTTTTTGCCATCTTCTTTGGCAGTTGAATACTGTAAAGTGTTTTGAATGGTTTGCATTGTTTCTGTAGCCTCATGTATGCTAATAGAAAATGATTAGTATAATAAGAAAATAATTAAGCTTTGCCCTGGTGCTGATACCTGTAATCCTAACTACTCAAGGAGGCTGAGGTCTTGAGGATTACAGTCAAGAGCCATCTTGGCCAGGAAGGCTTTAAGATTCTTCCCTCCAATCAACCATTAAATAGCCAGAAGTGGAGGCATTGTGTAAGCGGTTGAGTGTCAGCCTTGAACAAAAAAGCTAAGGAATGACACCTAGGCCCTGAGTTCAAGCCCTGGTACACACACACACACACACACACACACACACACACACACACACACTAAATGAATACATAAAAGAAAGTAAAATAATTACTACATGAAATACAAAAGGTAACATCCAATATTCATTTGAAAAAAAAGTATAACTACGCAGTGTCACATATGGGGGTGATTTTAGATATAATAACAGAGTTTTCTTCCATTCTTTGGAATGACAAAAGCACACAGGCTTTTTCACGGTCCCTCAGTCCTTAGGAGTGCTTTTAGCCCAGTGCCCTCTCCTGCCTAGGACCTCAGCTCTTGGAATTTCCTCTTCCCTTTGGCTCGTGGTATGAAGAGGAAGGAAGCCGACAGGGAGACACGAACCTTTTGCTGGAGCTCTTCGATGGTGTTGAAGTAGCACTGGTAATCCGGGCACAGGGCCGGGGCCTCTGGCTCACACTGCTCGCGGATCCTGCTCTCCAGCTCCTCGTTGGCCTCCTCCAGGCTGCGCACCTTCTCCAGGTAGCTGGCGAGCCTGTCGTTCAGGAACTGCATGGTTTCCTTCTCGTTGCTGTTGAATGCCCCCTCCTCACACCAAGCACAGCTCCCTACCGAGCAGGGGCTGGGACAGCAGCTCCCTGCATAGTAGCAGGGTGTCAGGTGAGACCTGCAGAGGAAGCTTGGAGTCTGACATGTGGATGAGGGATGGGCACCTGGGGCAGCCTGGACACAGGACCCTGCAGGGCAGCCCTGGGGGGCACCGTCGGAAGCCATTCTCAGACTGCTGTGAACCTGTGAACCGCAGACGCCGGCTGCTTCCTCTGCTGCCCTTCACGCCCAAGACTGCCGCTTCCTGCCCGGGGACCTTTATATAGCCCCCCAAATGGGTGCTCACAGGTGACACCAGATGTTTGTTCCATGGCTGTGCTGTCAGTGTACCTGCAACCATCTCATTAGTGTTATGTACGGAGGAAGAGTTTTATGCCTCATAAAAAGACAACTAACTCCAGGTTACTAAATCAGGACCCAACACCATTCTTCCCAGGGGTGGCATCACTTGACTCACTTCAAACGAGGGTCGTGGCAAGCATGGTTCTTTGGACAGAATAAGGAGAGAGAGAGCGAGAGAGCGAGAGAGCGAGAGAGCGAGAGAGCGAGAGAGCGAGAGAGCGAGAGAGCGAGAGAGCGAGAGAGAGAGAGAGAGAGAGAGAGAGAGAGAGAGAGAGGGGAAATGGACCCGTTTGTAATTATTGTCGGTACAACTTACTACAGATGAGGAAGATGTTGCTCTCGACCATTTTGCTTCTGCACATTGACTGCTGGTGTCTGCTTCTTAAGACTGCTGTTAAACTCATGAGGTGCTACGTATTTGTGCCCCATCATGAGAACGGTTGCTGTGCTTTGCAAATTTGCAAGGCTTTTTTTTTTTTGTGATCTTAAACCATATACTTCATGGCAGAGAACCAAGATATGTAGTGGTTTAAATGGTGCATGTACGTATGCATGTGTGTATTTGTATGCATGTGTGCTCAAAGATGTATATATATGTACATGTATATGTGTGCATATGTGCGTGTGTATGCATGTGCATGCATGCATGTGTGTGTATATGTGTATGTACATATGTATATGTGTGCATGTGGATGTGTGTGTGCATGTGAGAGAAACGTATCTCCTGTATAGATGGATAAAGTTAATTTATATTACTATAAGAACAATTCATGCCTGTGTGAATCAAACTATAAATTGGTTATCAAGAGTTTACATCATAATTTCCAATTTCCTGAAACTATGCTTGTCCATATTTGGTATGCCTCATCTTTCAAGTGGTTTTACTATTTGTATACTTTGAAGGGTTTTGTTTTTTAGAAGAGAAAGGAATCAAATCCAAGAGTTATGTGTATTGCATACACAATCTACCACGGACTCCCTTGAGCTATCTTTTGGCTTTTATTAGGTTTGGACTTGGGTTTTGCTTTCTGCCTTGCAATCTTGCCATCGCATTCTTCCTAGTTACACTTCCTAAGTAGCCAGGATGACGGGTGCACAATTGCGCCTTGCTTTTTTTTTTTTTTGCCAGTCTTAGGCCTTGAACTCAGGGCCATGGCACTGTCCTTGGGATTTCTCAAGGCTAAAGCTCTGCCACTTGAGCCCCAGCACCATTTCTGGCTTTTTTTTTCCTATGTATGTGGTACCAAGGAATTGAACCCAGGTCTTCGTGCATGCTAGACAAAGCACTCTATCACTAGGCCAAACTCCCTGCCCGCACTCTGCTTTTTAATTGGTTGAGACAGGGTCTCACACACATTTCCTTTCCTGAACTGGCCTCAATCCACAATCCTCTTGATCTCTGCCTCCCAAGTATTTAGGGTTATGGCATGAACCTTCGGTGCTTATATCTTTACTTGTATTTCTGATCCAAGTGAAATACAAATTCTAAGGAATATCTTTCAGGATGCCTTCACTGATTGTACTTCAGAAGATGAATAAGGAAGCCACAGAAGTCTTAGCTCCTGAGACATGGAGTTTGCTTCTTTTGTGAAGGCTTTAACTTCATGAAAATGAAAAGTATGGAACCATTCTAACCCCAGTCCCATTAGATAAAATTTCTGGTGCAATACCAGGTATATATGGATGTGAGACATAACTATTTTTATTTTTTTATTACTACATGCCTCCTCCTCTTTCCCCTCCCCCTCTTTCTCTTTTTTTCCAGTACTTGAATTGAACTCAGTGCCTCACACATGTAAGTGCTCCACTACTTGAGCCACCCCCCCCACCCCCCCACACGTATCTTAATTATCTTCTTGTCCCCAGCCATGGACATAATAAATATTGGCTTAAAGTAAATCCACTTAGCTTAACAGAGGCTTTCTATGTCGTTCATTCAGAAGAAGCTAACTCAAGGAAAGTTGCTGGAGGATGAGGAATACTGTCCTCGTGCTCACAGCTTTCTCATTCTAGATTTAACAGTATTACTGATGAGCTGTAATATAATTTTATTGGTTATGCAGCACTTTGGGCCTTACTCAGTCTTCACCATAAAGAAGGAAAATAGTATCTGTGTGTTCTACTGCCAAGTATCGTCTCCAAATAATGCTTCCCTCTTTTCCCCATTCTTCCTCTTCTCCTCTCCTTCTTTCCTCCTGTCTTCTCTTCCTTCCCCTCCCCCCTCCTTCTGCTGGAATTGAGGCTTGAATTCTTTTTTTATATATTTTTTATTGTAATTAATAAAAGGGTTACATGATATTTGCCAGATAGAAGGTGCATTAATTCACATACATTGATACCCTTTCACATGTCTTGGTACCCATTACCCTCCCCCCCACCCGTCTTGGTTTTCCCCCCTTCCCTATCAAATTTCAAATAATCAAATACAAATAAATTCAATATATCAGATAACAAAGTGAGATACTGTAACAATATGAGATACCCAAGGGACAGCAAAGGAGATGAGAGACAACATAGTACATTAAGGACAACAATCATTCGTTATATGGCTTTTGTTTCAATATCCTGGAGGTCCTTTCAATTAGCTTCATACTATATGGCCTTATGTATCAAGATTTTGCTCTATTGCAGATCTCTGCTAGTAGGAGATTTGAACTCTTAACTTCAGGCTCCTCACTTGGCTTTTTGGCTCCTAGCTGTAACGCTGCCACTGGAGCCACTTGTCCACTTCTGGCTTTTTGCTGGTTACTTGAAAATAGGCGTCTCATGGTTGGTCCTCAGATCTCAGCCACCTGAGTAGGTTTATAGACATGAGCCCCTTTAATGTGTGTTTGATTGAGATAAAGTTTACCTGGATTAATGGAGTTTTAACAGATGGATATAGCCATATGACAGCGACCCCACTGGAAGACATTAACATAATCTATTACAGTAAAAAGTTCCCTTGTACCTTTTCTTGCTTACTCCCTATCTTTCAAAGGCAAATATGCTCCCAATTCCTCTCACTATAGATATTTTTTTACTATTCTTGAATCCAAAGAATAAAATCAGTCTGCATAATTTTGCACCTCTATTCTCCTTAGCATTATATTTTTAATGTAATACCCGTATTGAGCCAGTATCTTGTTCTTTTTCTTTAATTGCTGAAATATTTTTTATATTGAATTCTCCTTTGGCTGAACATTTGGATTGTTTCTTAATTGAGGTCATTAGCAATAACACTTTTGTAACATGCTTGTACAAATACTTTTATAGATATGTTTTCTTTTCTCTCAGGTACAGTGCCTAATGATAGAATTGTTGAGTCTCAGAATAGATACGTATTTACAAAATCCTAAGGCTGTGTGACCTCTACCATAAAATGCCTACAATAAGAACTTACAAAGGAGGAAAGGTGTATTTTGGCTAATGTTTGCAGAGGTTTCAGGCTTCAGAACCTTGGGCTTGTTGCTTGCAGCCTGTGGAGTGATATTGGAAAACATCTGCTCTGTTTATGGTGACCAGAAAAGTGGGGGGAGAGGGAAAGAGGGGGAGAAAGAGAGAGTTAGGAGGAAGGAGAGAGAAGGAGGGAAGGAAAGTGAGGGAGTTGCAGAGTTAGAGAGGGGGAAGGAGGAAGGGACAAGGTCATAGTATCTCCTTCAAGGGCCTCCTAAACTTTCTACCACCTCCCAACAGCGCCGCCCGCTGGGACCCAGTCTTCAACACTCAGAAGCCTTTGAGGAACAATTTTAGATCAGAACCTTCACAGGAGCTAGACCATTTTACACTGCCCACAATAATCTGAAAGTCCTTTAGCTCCTCATATCTTCTCTATCATATGGTGGTATCAGAAATGATTATTTTAGACCATTTTAGTCATGGTAAAGTGTTATCTTGAGGTTTGATTCCTTGAGGGCTAATTATAGTTGTTTTGTGTGTGTGTGTGTGTGTGTGTGTGTGTGTGTGTGTGTGAACCAACTACACATTCTTTTGCCTAATTTTCATTATTTTTAATGCTTTTAGTACAATCCCTCTATCCAATGTTTTGTTTTTTTTTTTTTTTTTTTTTTTTTTTTTGCCAGTCCAGGGCTTGAGCTCAGGGCCTGAGCACTGTCCTTGGACTTTCTCAAGGCTAGAACTCTACCACTTGAGCCTCAGCACCACTTCCAGCTTTTTTCTATGTATATGGTACCAAGGAATCAAACCCAGGTCTTCATGCATGCTAGGCAAGCACTTTAACCACTAGGCCAAACTCCCGGCCCCTCTATCCAGTGTTTTTATCTTGAGTGTGTGTTCCCTGCCAGGGCTAACTTTGGATGGTGATTTTCCTCCCTCCACCTTCTCCTAAGCTGGGATGATGAAGTGTGCACCTTCACCCACAGACCCTGGGTTTTCCTTTTCTTAATTACTTCTCTATTATTGGTGGTACTGATGTCTGTACTCAGGGCCTCATGCCTTGTGCCACATCAGCCATTATGTTGCACCAGTCATTTTTCAGGGTGGTTGTCATACATTTGGTCTGGGGTCTCTCTCATACCATAAGCATCCTACCTGAGAAGCTGGGATTACAGGTATGTACCGCGATGCCTGGCTATTTCTTCTTTAAAAATGAGTTAAAACACAATTAATGAATCCACAAAAACAATGAACTATAGACATGGGTGCTATTCCAGAGACATGAAGTTTATTAGGATGAGTGTGAAGATCCTCGATTTGCAGAAAGAGACCACCCCAAGATTGGAAATAGAATTTCCCATCCCCCAAAGAAAGGCACACTTTAATATGAAGAGGATGGGAAGCCTATAGTTAGCTGCCAATTGAAATGACATTGGGTATAGATAATGGCTACCTGGTTATGGAAAGTCTCTCATTTTTTAAGATGTTTTGGGGAGAGGTATCATGAGAGATAGTGACATCCCTGTTCCAACTTCTAGAAGAAAATCCTCTAGTTCTAGGTGCTGAGCAGGTGAGCAGGAATACTCTGGTTGGTTCTGTCTATGACAGGAACTGACCAGAGGGGGCCATGGTGAGGCAGGTGAACATTGAGCAGAGAGCCCCTGGGTGGATGGCTATCCGAGCCAGGGGTTCATGGCTCAGCAGCAGCGGGGGAGGCAGGGCTCACAGCAGGGCTGAGTGTAGGTGGTGAGGTTGAGGGTCTCCAGGTTTGGGGTGGGCAGGCTGGAGCTGAGCAGGAAGCAGCTGGGCACACAGGGCTGAGGGATGTGGCAGGGTGGGGGGCGGTTGTCACAACAAGTGGGCTCCAGTTGCCAAATGGTGTGTGGGCAGGTGCTGGGCAGGCAGACTCCACAGCGGCAGGATTTGTCAGAGGAGCAGATGGTGGTGGCAGGTCCGGTGGGGACACTGCAGCAGCGGGGGACACAGCAAACCATGGCGTCTGGGAGGAGTCGGGGTGGCTTTTGGCTCCTTGGAAGGTTGATGAGGTTCTAATGTCTGTTCTTGCTTTGGGACTCTTATATACCCTCCCCAGTGGGTGTGGGCCCCACCAGGAGGCTTCTTTCCGGGTTCTTGTTTATGTTGGTGTTCACATTATCTAATTGGTCTGACATTTAGATGCTTGTAAAGAGTCTCTGTTCTTTTAATTAACTTTTATTTGAGTTCCTTGCTCAATGCACCCTGATTACTCCTGCAATTTGTCATGGACACAAGCTTTATGAGATGTTGCTAAGGGCTTCTGTGACGATTCTGCTACCAGCCCCTGCTGGGGACCATGGCAGAACAATCCCCTTGGCACGGCAACTATGTTTTTGTTCTCTCTGCCTTTTGCCCCTATCCTTTTGTATGATGATGTAGTCTTGCTTTGAAAGGCTGAACTTAATTTTAGTTGCCTTCTTTAAGTTAAAGGCTTTTGAAGATCACAATTAGTGAGCAACATGCAATCAAAAAAACTAAAAACAATACTCATCATTTCAGCATTTTATCAAATATTATATGCATTAAAAACTAGGACCAGGTGACAGTGCCTCAAAACTATAATCCTAGGTACTCAGGAGGCTGAATTATGAAGATTATGGTTTGAAGCCAGCCTGGGCAGAAAAGTCTAGGAGACCCTTATCTCCAATAAACAAATCAGAAAAGGCCATAAATGGTCCTGTAGGTCAAGTGGTAGAGTGTTAGCCTTGAGCACAAACAGGCCCAGGGACAGTGCCCAGACCCTGGGTTTAAGCCCTAGGACTAGCAAGCAAGCAAGGAAACAAGGAAGCAAGGGACAAAGGAAGGAAGGAAAGAAGGAAGGAAGGAAGGAAGGAAGGAAGGAAGGAAGGAAGGAAGGAAGGAAGGAAGGAAGGAAGGTTTATATTATCTAGATACTGGTGGCTCACATCTGTAGTGCTAACTATTCAGGAAGTGGAGTTCTGAGGATCACAGTTCAAAGTCAGCACAGGCCAGAAAGTTTCAGAAACTCTTTCCTTCGATTAACCACTAAGAATCCAGAAGTTGAGCTGTGGCTCAAGTGGAAGAGTGGATAGCCTTGTTTGATAAAGGTTAGGTACAGTGCCCAGACTCTGAGTTCAAGTCCCCAGTAGTAACACACTCACAAAACAACTCATGCTATTAAACATTTAGGTTCTTTCCAACTTTTATCTAGGATATTGATGGCTGTAGAAATAGAGGATAAGTGTGCACATCTCTAATTGTCTCAAAAATGAAAATTAGATAGCATTATAGGGTGGAATGTTAATTTCCCTTTCTTTGTGTGTGCTGGTTTTGGAGCTTGAACACAGGGCCTAGGTGATATTCCTGTGTTTTCTGCTCAAAGCCAATACTTGAGCTACTTCTGACTTTTTTCCTGGCTAAATGAGAATAACAGTATGACAGACTTTCCTCATTTTTTCCTGGTTCTCAGATCTCAGCTTCCTGAGTAGATAGGATCACAGGCATGAGCCACTGGCACCTAGCAATTTCCAATATTTTGATACTGGAAAAATTGGTTCTTCTTAGCCTATTGTTTTCTACATATCTATGCCCATTAGCTGTACTGTATTGAGAATTTCTGTTTCCCTAAAACTCCTATAGATATCTTAAATGCATTTGCCAACTTCATGGATTAAAAAAAATGAAGTTTCACAAATGAATTTATAGTTCTCTCAGAAGTAGTTAAGTCAGAACATCCTTTCATAGGTTTGTGGTTATTTACCTTTCTGTTGAAAACTGACTTGCTTTTTTTTTTTGACTGCTAATTGTGGGAAACTGAAATTTTAATGGATGTCTGCAAAGTCTAAGGGAAAGGAGAGCTTGAGGCCATGATGCTAGAATTACATATTATATATAATATATAATATATATGTATGCAATGATTGCCTTTATGAATCTGGCTTATTTTGCTTCACATGATGATTTATAGTTTATTCATTTGCTTGTAAGTGACAAGATTTCACACTTTGGTAAAGCTCAGTAATACTTGATTGTGTGTATCCATCCATCCATCCATCCATATATATATATATGTATATATCACATTTCTTTAATCAGTTCATCCATTGATGAAACACTTAGTTTAACTCCATAAGCTGAGTACAGCTAGCTCGCATGAACATGAGTGCTCAGTTATCTCTACTGTCTGCTGACATTTATTCCTTCAGGTACATATCTAGGAATGGTATAGCGGGATCTTGTCATGGTTCTTTTTGAGAGGAAATGATTCCCACCTCCAATTCTGTGTAATGTTTCCTATCAGTTTTTGATAGATGACTTTTGTTGTGGTGAGTTATGAAAAAGCGGGGAGAGTTAAGATCCGTGGACAACTACAAAGTGTATGGGAAGATAAATATCATCAGCAAAATAAGTTGCAGGTAAAATTCAAGGCAAAGTTAAAATAAAGAAAGCACAGTCAAAAAGGAGGGAAAAGGTGAAAGAAAACAAAACACCAGCCTTAAAAGAATCATAAGGAAGTGAATATGACCAAAATACCATTGCAATGAAATCCAATATTGTGTTCAATTAATTTTGTACTTGAGAAAAAAGAAACAGCGAACATTTATCTTAATAGTTCATGGCCAGTAAAGGTCCATATTTACATGGAGAGAAAGTGGCTGACATGCAAACTGATACATTTAAGGATTTTTAAAAGTTCTCTGCAGCTTTGCTTAGAAAGAGAGGATTCATCACATCCACTGGTACCCCAATACTTCCTCCAGCTTTATCTTTGCATGAGTATCTGCCAGATTGCACACCTTCCAGCCGTTGTGTAGAGCTTTAATTTCACAGACATTGAGTGGGTCATCCCATAAGTCAGGCTCTGTGATAGATATTGAGTAGACCACAGTGAACAAAGTAAAATGTTTTCACTTGTGTGGAGCTCATACTCTGGTAGAGGAATTTATCACACATACTTTCTTATAAATTGCTGCTGTTTTCTTTTTCTTTTGTGCCAGTAGTGGGGCTTGAATTCAGGGCTTGGTGCTCTCACTTGGCTTTGTTTGTTTGTTTATTTAAATCTAGTGCCTTTTGCTGGTTAATTGGAGGTAAGTATCTTGTGTACTTTTCTACTCTGGCTGGTTTCAAACCGTGATCTTTAGCTCTCAGTCTCCCAAGTAGCTAGGATTACAGTTACTGCTATTATACATTGTAATTGATAAGTAAAGGGTTAGATTCTAAGAGCATAAACATCAAGAAAAAGGGCACAACTATTTTTAACAGTTTAATGAAATATTGCAAAGGAAACATGGCTTGTAGACTTTTAAACTGGAATTTCATGGCAGAGAGATATTCTTTTATCCAGAATACAATATTACTTTCAGTTTACTATAAAAGATTACAAGAATTGTTATTGTCTGTGTAAAACATCTTTCTTCCTCAATTATAAATGAGAGTTCTGTTTATGGAATAGAAAGTCATAAAGACTATCAAGTTTATGTTGATAAACTCATCATTTTTATTGACAGGAATTGCAGACCCATCTGAAAACCCATTTTCTCTGCAGTCATCTCGAGATCCAGTCATTATTCTGCTTTGTTTATAAAGGAGGCTGTAAGGTCTAGAAATTCCAGATAATTAGACTAAGAGGGCCTCTGACTCCCTTGTTATGATCTAAATATAAGCTCTATTAGAGTTGAGCTGCCCATTATGTGATTGAAATGCAAGTTTAAGTCATGTGCCCAAGCTGTGAAACACGTTGTGCTGTTTTTTAAAACACCATCTTTTTTCCTTGGAGCTAAAGCAGTAAAACTGCTATAATTTTTGATTTTCAGTGTTGAAAAATCTACTCCCCCACATACACACCACATGAACTTGTCTAGTTTTAGTTGTATCTTTGATAGTCAATGAGGCTATGTGTGACCAGAAGCACAAACCAGGGACTGATCGTGAAACAAAAACAGAAGTAAAATATGTTTGCTTGGTTCTTGCTTCCAGTCTTTCACTTTGGTTCCAGTCCAGGCCTCTTTGCTTTAGGTTTCTACTGCCTTAGGATCGATGTATTTCTCATTATTTTCTGACTACTTCCTATAGCTTAAAAATAGCCAAACTTTTCAGTTCCTCTGTGATTTACTAAGCAGCTGCTCTGCGGGACCTGCTTACTGTCAGTTTATCTTCTAATGCATCATCTGGAGGGCTCAGACCCCAGGCCCCTGGCTTCTCCTCAGACGGAGTCGCTGGATCTGGATTTTCCTCTAGCCTGGTATCAGTGTGCTGTTCCTTCTCAGTCAGAGCAAGAAACACAGAACATGGGCACATACTGACAACATATACAACACACATGTGTCATAGTTACAACCTGTCTCATTTCCTTGATTTAAAAGAAACTTGTGGGCATTTTACATCATAGCACTTCTTTGATCTTTACACTCCTAGAACAAGAATATCGTACTAACATAGGAGCAATGTTCCAAGAAATACAGGAGAACTGCATGAGAAATACAGGTCAGATCTATTGTTGGTAACATGCTAGGTTGTGTGCCATCTTCACTGTAGCTTCTAAGTACTGTCTCCTCAGAGTTACTCAGTATCCTGTGGATTCTCTGAGGAACCTCTCCAGGGTTGAAGGCCCTAGAAGTACTTGCTTCTCTTCTTCTTTGCCTGACCCTCTTCCCTATAAGAATTCTTTTTGGCTTTTATTTCAATGCTTCATTCAGATTTTGATTTGTGTTGGGAGATTTTGATCTGTGTTATATAGGTACTATATAAAAATAGACATCTGTTCAATTGTATGCAACACACACATATATCTTTTTTGCCTCTAGACTCAGAAATGGATACTCTACATGAAGACAAAATTCAGTAAGTTAACAATAAGTCAGCTATTGGATTAAAATGTGTTTAATAAAGACTTTAGCTCCAGCTCCCTAACTATCACCTGAAAAGTATTGGCATTCTATTTTCTGTTGCCAGTTGTCATATGAACACACACACACACACGCACACACACACACGCACACACACACACATATGTTTGTGCCAGAATTGGGGCATGAATCCAAAGCATTCTCCATTTAACTATTTATTTGTCTGTTTGTTTGTTTATTTATTTACTCAAAGTTGGCCACTTGAGCCAAACCTCTACTGCTGGCTTTTTGCTGAATAATTATTAGAGATAAGACTCTCCTGGACTTTCCTGCCCAGATTGGCTTTGAATCCCAATTCTCAGACAGTCTCTTGAGTAGCTAGGATTACAGGTGTGGGTCCCTGGCATCCAACTTATGCTAATAGTAATATGTTGGCCAATAGTTTGTAGTGTCTTGCTATTAGAGTTAATCGCTTTAAGGTCTCTCTAAAGAAACTGGAAATTGGAAGAGGTTAGCTTACTAAAAGACCCAGATCTTAAGACTATATACCTGCCAAAATTAATCTTTAAGTCAACATATTCTTTTTCTATTATAATTGGGTGTGATAATTTGGTTAAAGAAAAAGTTTTTTATAAAAAAACAAATTTCTCTTGCATATTTTAAATTGATATCATAGTTTTGGTCAAAAAATCTTCTGTCTTTATTAATATTGGAGGCTTTATTATATGATAGAAAGAATTGGGTTTTGAGCTAGGTATGCCAACAGTTCTGCTTTTCATATTCATTTTTATGACATTATAAATGTTGAATAATTCTTAAAGCTTCATTTTTGTCATCTATTAATACTATTTTAAGGATTAAGTACATGTGACTCATCTGGTAAAAATTAGGTAAATGTTGACTCATCACTAAAGTATATTTATCTGGGAAAAAAAAGGAGATCAAAATGAACATAAAATGTAGCCAATGTAAAGTTAGTCAGTTCAGTTCTAAGTGACTCCTTTAATGGAAACTTTTTCCAAAAGAATTAAAACAATCATCTTTATCTTTAAAAATAAAAATAAAGAAATACCTCTGAAAACTCTAACATAAATAAAGAACACATATGACAAGGAAAATAAAATTTATTAGAAATCCCACTAAGAGATTATTTTGCCTTTATGGAAAGACTCAATAGGGAGAAAAATCCAGAAAGTAGCATGAAACAAGAAGACATTGTTTGATAGTATTTTGATAATACAACCCCAAATGAACCAAGTGATCATTTAGTCAGATAATCATAAACCAGATTTTGTTTTTCAGTCTTTTCTTCCATTAAAGTCAAAAGTCGGATTTTCATATCTTAGTCAACTGGTCTACTACACTTCCAATAAGCTCTTGATGCAAATAATCATTGAGCAGAGAGCCCCTGGGTAGATGGCTATCAGAGCCAGGGGTTCATGGCTCAGCAGCAGCGGGGGAGGCAGGGATCACAGCAGGGCTGAGTGTAGGTGGTGAGGTTGAGGGTCTCCAGGTTTGGGGTGGGCAGGCTGGAGCTGAGCAGGAAGCAGCTGGGCACACAGGGCTGAGGGATGTGGCAGGGTGGGGGGCGGTTGTCACAGCAGGTGGGCTCCAGTTGCCAAATGGTGTGTGGGCAGGTGCTGGGCAGGCAGACTCCACAGCGGCAGGATTTGTCAGAGGAGCAGATGGTGGTGGCAGGTCCGGTGGGGACACTGCAGCAGCGGGGGACACAGCAAACCATGGCGTCTGGGAGGAGTCGGGGTGGCTTTTGGCTCCTTGGAAGGTTGATGAGGTTCCAATGTCTGTTCTTGCTTTGGGACTCTTATATACCTTCTCCAATGGGTGAGGCTTCCTATCCTTATTTTTGTGTATGACAGCTCTTTTCACTCAGATTCTCTAATCAGTTTGGTATTTTCTTGTCTATTAAGACTGCCTGTCCTTATTAAAGCAATCATGGTTTTGACTCATAGATATGTCATTTTTGTCATAAGATCATCACATTTTTATATTTTCACAAGAGCCTGGTATGCCATACCTCTCATGAACTAGGGGTTGTCAGTCTAAGGGACAATTCAGACATAATTTTAGTGCTGAAGGTCTTTTTTTTTCTATCCAGCTGCATTTTAAGTAATTTTCATAATATGATTTTTTACTGCCTAATTTAGAACAAGCAACTCAAGTGATCAGTTGAACTGCTTTCAACTCATTATAAGGATATGGCTACCCATTGATGAGTCTTTCATCTGCCAGTATGTGCCTCAAGCATATGTATATTTTTGTAATTGATCATATAATTCAGGTGTTATTGAGCAAACAAGTTCACATGTACAATTGTGTCAGGTTAATATAGCTTTCATTATTTTACATCACTCTATGATGATTTTCCAAAGGTGGCATTACCATGTGCTTTTTTTCATAACATCTTTATTCTCAAATTTATACCAATCATATAGTGAGTCAAAGAGTAAAATCACTGACAGGGAAGCACCATCCTGTTGATCGCCTAAACGGTATCTCTCCCAGCCTTCATTTTGACTTGCATGATATCCACAAGGACATGAAACAGAACCCGAAAGATCCACAGAATAAAGTGGATTATTAAGGAGACCTGGCCCAGTGCAGTGCACAGTTGAGGCATTCATAAACTTATTTTGTCATGGACTTACTTCCTACTCAGCAGGCTTAGTTATTTTCATCTCCTGGATCTGCAGCAGGGTTGTAAATTCCTTTAAGGATGCTTTTGACAACATCCTTCACCTCAACTGGCCTTGAGTTGCTTTCCTGTAGGCTAGCAGACATTGGAATGGCAGGGGAGGGGAAGGAGGGGGGGCATGGTTTAAACTGGGTAATTTCTTTGATTCCCGCATCTTCACATACCTCATCATGATCAGTACAAAACTATTCAATGGGCGGGTCTACATTACTTCAGTTATTGGAGGGAAATGATTGTTGAAGAAATAAAATACAGATTCTCTAGTGAGTTGGTTTAGACAGAACATTTCTTCAAACCAAAGAGAAGAGGACTGGAAAGCTGGGGGGGTCAGCTAGTGAAAACTAAAAGAAACCAAAAGTTTTATATCTTGAACAGGCCTCACCTCTCAAACTATTTCTAGAAGCCTTTTATAAACCCTTTTCTTTGATCACTATTCACATTGGTAAAATTATTTTTTTAAACCTATGAATCATCAGTTATTAGGAAAAAAAAAGCCAGTGGAGAATACCAAATGTCATTGGTAATGGGATAAATTGTATTAAGAAAGGTCTTTTTGTGCAATAGGCTTCATTTTGCTTATATATCAGGTATTTATTATAAGGGCCAACAAGTAAAAGCGAAGGTGTGTCTTCCAGGCCCTCTGTACCTCTGTGACTACCATGCTTATTGTTTCTGCAGCTTAGTTTCCTCTCTGAGTCTCTGCTGCTCAAATCCTAGTCATTTCCGAAGCTGCAGCTCAGATATTTTCTTCATAAAGAAACCTGATCTCGGAAGTGGCACTGTGGTAGAATTCTAGCCTTGAGCTGAATAGCTCAGGCACAGTGCATAGGCCCAGAGTTCAAGCCCCATGCCCATCCCCCCCCCCCAAATGAAGCTTTAACACTAGGCCCTCCTTCCAGCTGTTTTAATTTTTTTCCCTGCACTTACAAAATGTACCACATTTTTCATTTAGACCTTGTTTAATTCTGCCATGTAGGGTCATTCCACTATTTTCTTTTTTATTGTTACCTCAATGCAAGGTCTTTGAAAGCAGGATTTGTTCGTTAATCTTGCTTGTCTCTTTCAAGCACTTAGGAGTGTGCCTGGCACTGAGTAGGCATTTGGTAAATATTTATTGAGTTGGGTTAAATGACAGATTAGGGTATGTGTATGTTGATACCTAACCATAGCTTCTCTGTCTCTTTAAAGACACAGGAGTTATTCAAAATTTGTAGGATGCAAAAGGTGCTGACCTTGACATCTAAAATGATTCTGAGTATAGAATGAGATTTTTATTATCCATGTACTTCTACTTAGGTGTCCTTATGTGCTTCTGGCTTTGAGATTTACATTGATGGCATTAAAAAATATAATTCAGCTGGATTTCTTTATGGCTTCATGATGCATATGTCAGGAGTCCTTAGATATTTATAGCATTAAGCATGAAAACAATACATGGCTTGGGAATGTTAGTAGTGTTTATTTAGTTTTAAAGTAAGGACATCGTTGATTCTATGCTTCCCTTTGCTTCCTTGAAATCATTGCTCAAAATGGGGAAAGAGCAGTTCTGCAAAGCCGAAGGCCCAAGGTCAAAATATCTTCCAGCCATTTGCCCGGCAACATTTCTTGACCATTCAGAGACCTTAGGGATAGCCTGGGAAGCATCTTGAGATCTCTTTGGCTAGCAGCAAGGGGGTTGACACTCACAAGGCTGGACACAGTTGGGGACAGAGATCCCAGTCACGTTGGGGGCTGGCTGTCCCAGGTGGAACAGCCAACATGATGCCACGTAGGAGTCAGGCAGACAACAGGATGGAGGAGTGGTGTCGCCGCCGGTGGGCTGAAGAAGGCTGATGTTGTGTGGGCAGGTGCTGGGCAGGCAGACCTCACTTGGGCAGATTAGGTCAGAGGAGCGGAGGGTGGTGGCTGGACCACTGGGGACACGGACGGATCCTTGAAGACAGGAGTTAGAACAAGACATGATGTCAGTGGGGCACATTTGCTTCTACAAAGCCGCCATTGGTGAGTCTTTTATACTCACCTATTTCAGGGTTCCTGGCCTCCATCTACCAGCATGCTTCCTTGTTGTTGTTTCCATAATCCTACACAAATAAACTCCCCAACTTTTTTTTTTTATTGTATTCCCCACGGGACGAACTCTCCTTCAGTTTTATTTGGTCATGTGGTGGCATCTCAAACTTGCTTCCTGTTGAGGTTTCAAGATGGTATCAGTGTCGTTCTCTTCCCACTCTGTGTCACCTAAACATATCCAGGTGTGCTCAGCTTTCTTATGCTCTGCCAACCAATCAGAATGTGTCTTGATGAATGATTGCTAACCAGTATGAAGAATGAAGAGTGATTTTCCTAAGAATTAAGAAATGATCCTGTTCAACTTACGTATCTGTGATAGATCTGAGGAGTCACAGCCTGGGGGACCTCTTTTTTCTACTACTATCATACTTCCACATTTTCAGAGATTTCTGAGGAATGAGTGAATATTGGAGATGTATCATATGTATAATATGACTTGCTCAGGAACAGCAAATCCTGCTGAATGTTTTTTCTATTCCCCACATCAACTAGATATGTAATTACATATAACCACCAGTAAATCTCCAGTCTTACAAAGAGCTGGTCATCTTAACTACCAGTTGGAACAGAATTAAGCTATGGCTTTACTGGACTATCTGTGGTCTAAAAACTAGGCTAGCTTCTGTTTTTTTCAATTTGCATTTTGTGGTTTTTATAAAGGTGATAAAAGAGGGGTTTACAGTTATGTAAGTCAGCTAACGAGTTCATTTCTTTTTGGACAATGTCATCCCTTTCCTCTTTCTCTCCCAGTTTTTCCCTCCTGTACCCCACCCACAAGTTGTATAGTTCATTTTCAACATAGTGTCTTGTGAGGGCCACTGCTGCATTTGTTCACTCTAGCTTCTCTTTTTAAGGCAGCAAGAAAGATTTTTGCTTTCAGAACACCAAATGGCTAACTTGTCTGTTCCCTTTCAAAACTTTTGCCAAGTTGGGCTTTTGTGATAGGACTCCTTTTCAGAGTTCTTGGTTTTTTGCATTCTGTCGTAGTGTTAGCAAGTTGCAGGTAATGCTGGTGTGTGACTACAAGAAAAGAAGCTGCCGTTCAGCCAAACCACTTGTCCTGAAGTAGTTCATGAATCTCGTAGATTCCGAAGCGTGAGGCACAGACAATAATCCAGAAGACCGGAGGCCTGTCCTCCAAGAATATGTGGTCTGAGATCTTCTGGAAGAGGCCACATACCACTTTGTAACATATAAGAAAGTAGTTGATAAAGTGATGCAGGACTTTCAGATGTAAGACCTAGATCAGCTTCTTCAATTGCTCCGAGCTTCAGGTTCTTCTTTCCAAGTATAATTTTGGGAAACAACAACAACAAACAGTCAACCAAACAAACAATAACGATCTGTAGTAGCCTTATTGTAAGGCTTAAATAAATATTAAATGTGAATAACAAGTAAATCATGTGGCATTGTGTGTGACATGAGAGTGATTCAATGAATGGCAGATTCCCATAAGAAAAAAATGCCATGCAAGAGGGCTAAAGTGATAAACAAAAAAAGAGGCCTTCATGGAAGATTTGGATGAAGTTGTTTTATGTCAGAAGGGCTGAGAAAGGAAGGAAATGCATTGCTCCCCACCCCTTGGCACCTGCCCCTTGCACACCTGGCCTCTCCCATCCTTGGGCCTCTGTTGAAACCTATAGCCACCATAGATAGCACACTGGTATATTTCTATGGAAAACATATCAGTTCTCGTCACTAGATTATACTTCTCTTCAAAATGGAGACATTATCTTCTTCATGTTGACATCTCCAGTACCTAGTAAAGTTGTGTGTGTGTGTGGGAGGGGGGGATCGGAAAGCTCAAACACACAGAATCAATATTTAAGCAAGGAAGGTGGCAAATAATAGTTATTGGAATCTATCACAACTGTGTATCAAAGTTATTCAGGAGACAAGCAAATAATAATTCACACCCAAGGAATTTCCATAGAGAAATCTGTTCAATTTAAGTATTAGAGGAGTAGAAACAGCCAGAGAAGAAAAATGGGGTAATACAGGAAGCAGCCAGAAGCTCTAGAAGCTAGAGAAGAAAGTGAAAAGGGTGGGGTTATTTAAGCTGAGAAACTTGAAAGGATGGGCCTATAGAACTGGATGCTGACCTCTGGGAATTGCCTGGTTGCTGTTCTAGTAACTGAAGCAAATAAATGGAAAGTCAGAGTGCTGAGGGAGGAAAGAGCTTTATTAGTAACAAGCTGATAAGTGCTGGTGGCTCACGCCTGTAATCCTAGCTACTCAGGAGGCTAAGATCTGAGGACTGTGGTTCAAAGACAGCCTAGGGAGCAAAGTCCATGAGACTTATCTCCAATGAACCACCAGAAACAGGTAGTGGAGCTGTGGTTTAAAGTGGTTGAGCACTAACCTTGAGCAAAAGAGTTCAGGGACAGTGTCCAGGCCCTGAGTTCAAGCCCCATGACCAACCAAAACAACAAGAACAACAAATTAGTAAGTTAGAAAGTGAAGACATTTGTCTTTGCAAAAGACTATACTTTGGGATTGCATGTCCAATGCTTTATATTTTTGGTGGTGGTACTGGGATTTGAACTCAAGGGCTCATGTTTGCTAGGTAGAAGCCCTACCATTTGAGCCTTAGTGCTCCTTTACTTTGTTTGTTTGTTTTATTTTTCAGGTAGGAAATCACATTCTTGCTTGGTGCCAGACTTAGCGTGAGATCCCCCTGCTTATATTTTCAGTGTGACTGGGGTGGCAGGTACACACTGCCATGTCCAGATTACTGGTTGAGATGGTGTTCCATTCAACTTTTCCCCCAGGCTGGCCTTCAACCACAATCCTACTGACCTCTACCTCCCAAATAGCTGTTAGCATAACCAGGAGTTACTGCAGAGTTTTTATAGGGTGTTGTGGAGCGGAATATCAGCTAGATGGGTGCCAAGGTAGTTCTAATTTTTGGGTGGTCTACCTTTCTGATTCATGAACAAGCTACTCTTCATTATGTGTGGGTTTGTGAATATCCTGGACTTTGTACATCTAAAGAAAAGTCACTGCCTAGAACATTTTATGACTTTTCTTTCTTCTTTTTTAAAATTTTCCCTAGGAGTAGTTAACTGCAGATAATTGTTAGGCTATAAAAGGTTAGCATTCACTAGTAGAGCCCAAGGTAAACACTACTTTCCCACCAGAAGACTGGGGAAACTAGAGAAAAGCAACTTTCTCCAGGAGAAAAGTAGAGATAACATTTGCTGGGGATTTTTTTTTGAAAATTCACATAGTGAGCTTCACTCTTACTTTCTAAAGCTCCCAGAAGTGGCCCTCTGGGGCCAGAATTGGCATCTCTTTGGGGAGGCATCTCTTCTCTAGATGTAGTGACATTGTGTTTTAAAGTATCACATCAACCTGCATGCAGACTAGAACCTGGTGCTGGTGCCTGGTAAAGGGTAGGTGCTGAGGCAAGCGGGCCCTTTTTAATTCCTCATCAGGACTTGCAGTCTCCTTCTAGCGCCCTCTATCGGTGGAGTCTTATGGAATAATCAAAGGAGCAATGTAGAGAGACCTCCGCATCACAAATCAGATGGACTAGCTAGCGATGGTGGGTCATGCCTGTAATACTCAGGAAGCTGAGCTCTGAGGATTGAAGTTCGAAACCAGCCCAGACAGGAAAGTTTGTGAGACTCTTATCTCCAAGAAACCAGCAAAATATCAGAACTGAAAGTGTGGCTCCAAGGGTAGAGTGCTAGCCTTGAGCAAAAAATAATTAAGGGAGAGGGTGCTCTGGCTCTGAGTTCAAATCCCAGTACTAGCATAAAATAAAATAAACAAGTGGACTTAAAGGCTGTCCATAATCACACATCATTCTAAAGGATGTGTAGGTTTTTAACTCATTTAATTTTCACCAGGTATGAGGTACGAATGATTCTTAAAAATCTTATCTAATGATGAAAGTTCTACTTAAAGCAAGATAGTCTTTCAGGGGACATGCTCTCGATCATTTAATGGGTGGCATTGTTATAATTAGGTTGCAAGTTACATGTTGCCCCAAGCTAAGTAGCAAGTGAGATTTGATGAGAAGCCAGGGTCTTGACAACCAAAGAGCTGAGCTTGATTCAGAATAAAACAAACATCTTGATCATCACAGTGCTCGGAGCATTCAGCTGAACTAAAGGTTCAGAAGCTTTGACTGATTAAGTTCGGGTTGGGTGGAAGGAGCAGTACAGAATAATTGAATCAAGACCAACGGGGGACTGTAGCTGTGAGCTGTGAATCTAGTTTATTCTAGAAGAAACTAGTTATCTAGAGTCAAGAGGCTGGAAGAGTGCTAGAACTAATTGGAAAGGAATAATAGTAAAGCTACATTGCCTACTGGCATAAACTTTGTCTCAAATCAAGAGAGTTACTTGTAACTGAATTCTATTTCATACTGAAATCTATAAAAAGAGGGAAATGCTTAGTGAAAAAAGAAGAGACTTGGGGTTTGAGTAGTTTTACATTTAACTATTTCTCTGTCACTTGGGATGCGTGTGGCTTGTAAATCTTTCTCAACCTTAATTGGGGAGAATCAGTATAGTTGTCTCTTAAAGATGTGCAAAACATTGTTTATTAACATACATGAATTATATGTTGTGTTTTCATGGTGATATTTCCATGCAGGCTTAAAATGTAACTCAATCTAGGGCTGGGATGTAGCTCAGTGGTAAAGTGCTTTCCTAGCAAGTGCAATGTCCTGGGTTCGATCCCCAGTACCAAAAAGGAAAAGACAAAAAAAAAATACAGTTAAAAAAAACCAACAAAAAATATAACTCAGTCCTGTCACTCTTCTTCATGTTCTCCAGAGGAGGAAAGCAACCTGCTAAAATCCTCCCTGCTGTTATACAGGATCGTGGTTCACATACATGTGTGCATATTGTGCTTCCATGGTGGAACTCCCTCTACTTCCCAGAACTTTCCTGGAAGATAAATGAAATACTGCATGCTAGCTCCCATTCCATAGACATTTCAGGGCACGTGAATTATTGCCATTGAAAGCAGTCAAGCAATATAATGGCATGGGATACTCACTATTCAGAATGTTCCTGGGGGAATCTAGAATCTAATATATCAAAACTGAAAGAGACTTTAGAGCTTATTTGGCTAATCATCTGATTTTAGGACTAAGGCCCAGAGAACTTCTGTGATTCGTAGTCACAGAGGCCACCTGAGGCACTGCCTGAACTAAATCACTTATCTCCTGGCTTCTAGTTTCTAGTTGGGAGTTTTGGGGCTACCTAAGATCCTCTGCCTGCTAAAAGCCCATTGTGGCTATAATAGGACACATAGAATTCATCTCAGTGTTAGCAGTAACGACTCAATATTTTTTCTTTACAACTGTGACACGGTAGCAGTAGTTATCACTTTGAAATCCTAAATTTCTTACCTATAAATAGAAGCATTGATGGACAAAAGTTGAAGGAATTAATTAATTTATTTAAGAAAATCACATGGGAAAATATATATTTTAGAAGACAAAACCAAAAAGTAACTTAAATAGTTTTATTGCTATTTTGAGGGTGTTGTGCAGATGGGGTTACCATTTCATAAGTCAGGTAATGAGATGAGTACATTTCTTTTTTTTTTTTTTTGGACAACATCACCTCTTGGCTTTCCTGCAGACTCCCCCTCCTACCCCTACCACAAGTTATAGTTTATTTTCCACATAGTGCATACTGAATAGCATGATCACATTTTTTTACTTTTTTGCCCTCTCTTTCTGCACCCCATGTTTTCTCCCTCTAAAAAACACCCCCAAAGCAAAAATAAACGCCACCACTACCCAAACCCCATTTTCCTTTCCTGGAATTGTTTTTGATAAATAGTATATTAAATGTTTGGAGAGTTACACCTTTAAGTCCTCCTCTAAGAGTATCCTCTTTTATTTTTTTTGCCAGTCCTGGGCCTTGAACTCAGGGCCTGGGCACTGTCCTTGGGCTTTCTCAAGGCTAGAGCTCTACCACTTGAGCTGTAGCATCACTTATGGCTTTTTCTGTGTGTGTAGTACTGAGGAATTGAACCCAGAGCTTCATGCATGCTAAGCAAGCACTCTACCACTAGGCCATACTCTTGGCCCCAGGTATCCTCTTTTAGTCTGACTGTTGTGTGTCAATGCCCAGAGTCCTGCATCTGTTCTCATGTCCAGCTATATTTTAGTTTTAGCTTTCATATATGAGAGAAAATATGCATATCCCTGAGCTTGGCTTACCTCATTTGACATGATGTGCTCTAAGCCTCTCTGCTTCCCTGAGAATGACATAATCTTATTCTTTCCGATGGATGAATCAACTTTCATTGTGTACAGGAAGCACATTTTATTGATCCACTCATTCATGTAGGGCTGTTGTTTCCATAACTTGTCTATTGTGACTAGTGCAGCAATGATCGTGATGTGCAAGGGTCGTTATTATCTTCTGACTTGTAGATGCCCAAGATGTAGAATGGCTGAGTCATTGGGAAGTTCTATGTTGAGGAATCTTGAAATCACCTTCCAGAGAGGTTGTACTAGTGTACATTCCCACCAACTGCACAGGAGGGTTCCTTTATCCCTATATCCCTGCCAGCGTTTGTTGTTGTTTGAAATCTTGATGTTGATCGATCCAACTGGGGCGAAGATAGAATTTCAAAGTTATTCTGATTTCACATTTCCTTTATTGCTAGGGTGAACATTTCCTTGTGTGTCTATTTAGCATTTTTACCTCTTCTGAGAAGTCTCTCTTTAGCTCAGTTGCCCATCAATCAATTGGTTTATGAGTTTATTGCTAGGGTGAACATTTCCTTGTGTGTCTATTTGGCATTTTTACCTCTACTGAGAAGTCTCTCTTTAGCTCAGTTGTCCATCAATCAATTGGTTTATGAGTTTGGTTTGGGATTTTGATGAAATCCCATTTGTCAAGTCTTTCCTGTTTATTGTACCCCTGGGACTCTGCAAAAGTTCTTACCTATGCCCGTAACTTCTAAGTTCTAATTTTCTCCTATTCTGTTGCAAAGTTTCAGGTCTCTGATTCACTTTGAGTTGATGTTTTTGCATGAGGAAAAACAGGAATCCAATTTTACCTTTCTATATATGGATGCCTAGTTTCCCCAGCACAAATTATTGAAGAGGCTTTTTTCCACTGTACATTAATCAAATATCAGATGACTATAAGTCCATAGCTTTATTTCTGGGTCTTCTAGTCTGTTCCATTGATCTTTGGGTGTGCTTTTTGTGCCAGTACCAAACAATTTTTATTATTATAGCTCTATAGTAGAGCTTAAGGTCTGGGAATAGGATAATACCAGCATTGCTTTATTTTTTCTGCTTAACACTTTTTTGGTCATTCAAGGTCTTTTGTTGTTCTGTGTGAAATTTTGGATTGTTTTCTTTATCTCAGTGAAGAATGTCATTAGGATCTTGCATTAAATCTGTATGGTACCTTTGACAGTATGGCCATTTATACAAAATTAATTCTACTTATCCATGAACACAGGAGGAAAAATGATATTTTATTGTGTGCATCAGTACTGAACTTTGAACAGGGCCTGGGCACTGTCCTTTAGCTTTTTTTTTTTTTTTTGCCAGTCCTAGGCTTGGGCTCAGGGCCTGAGCACTGTCCTTGGATTTTCTCAAGGCTAGAGCTCTACCACTTGAGCCTCAGCACCACTTCAGGCTTTTTTCTATGTATGTGGTACCAAGGAATCGAACCCGGGTTTTCATGCATGCTAGGCAAACACTTTACCACTAGATCAAACTCTTGGCCCCTCATTTAGCTTTTTAACTCAAGGCCTATAGCACTTGAACCATACCTCCACTTTTAGCCTTTTGCTGGTAATTGGAGGTAAGAGTCTCATAGACTTTTTTTCCCCAGGCTGGTTTTGAACCATGATTCTTAGTATCAGCCTCCTGACTAGCTAGGATTACAGGCGGGAACCACCAGCGTCTGGCCAAAAGAAAACCAATGGGAAGGAAGCTGGGAACCATTGTGTGGTGGTAAAGGCCAATGTTTCACATGGAAAAGATAGATGAGAGGAGTAAAGTGGTTCTGCTCTTTGGGTCTTTCAGTCCTCATAGCAATCCAAAGACACAAGCAAGAGTGGAAAATAACAGCAAAGAACCTGTGTAGATACCAGACTCGAGGTGGGAAATTAGTGCTTGGGAAACAGTTCTGGGCAAGTATAAGAAATTATACAACTAGATTCCAGTCTGGGTACTTTCTCTGAAGACCTACGTTTGCATTTTTCCTTTCTTTCTTTCTTTTTTCTAAACAGGATATCTAAGGAAACAAATTACTGCTTAGTATAAAGGTTTTCTTCTAAAAGGAGCAGTATGTCTGTGCTGTGAGACTTGCGGGGCTATTATCTGGTGTACAGAGAATAATACTGTTTGTGCTCTGATGGTTAAGTATATTTTAGAGACATGGAAGTCCATGCCACATGGACTTCTCAGCATAGTTATGACTAAGGTAAACCCATGAGTACCTTGTATGAGAGGCCAAGGGAGAGGCTTTGGAAGACAGCATTTATCATGGAAAGAATGAGTCTTGAATTTTTGAGCCTTGAATTTCAGTTGTGGCCATGAAAATGGAATCAAAGTAATTTGTGCATACCAATGCAATGACCAGTTAGTTTAGCAAAATAGGGAAGAAAGACATTTGTAATCTCAGCTACTTAGAGGGTTGAGATGAGAGAAATGCAATCTGAGTCCAGCTAGCCTAGAGAAAAAGATCTAGTGAGACTCAATTTCAAGAAAAATAGATACACAGGGGAAAAAAATCCAACACTACAGCAAAATACCCAAACCATTGTGGTGGTACACTTTTGCAATCTCAACTACTTGGGAGGAAAAGGTAGAAAGATCCCTGGCTTGAGGCTAGCCTAAGCAAAAGCAAGCGATCCTATCTGAAAATACACTCAAGCAAAAGGAACAGAGGATGTGGCTCAAGTGTGAGAGTGCCTGGCTAGCACACATGAGGATATGAATTCAAATCCCATGCCTGCCTTCAACGCCACTCTTTCCCTGTCCAAAAGGGAAGAAATTGAAAATAATCAGTATCAGAACAATGAAAATTAAAATAACAAAAATTAGGACCTCTTAGACCCTAGATTCTAGCATAATACACAACAGTATCTCCAAAATAACCTAGTGGCTTTTTTTTTCACCTTTCAGACTATCCCAAAAGTCAGTGTTTAATTTGGAGATGAGTTTTGCCATAAGATCTCTCCCAGCTGCTAGGAGAGGTCTTTGAGCATTCCAATAGACTACTGTTTCAGTAGAAATTGGGCATTCCACTTTCCCTAAGAGGAGCCATAGAAAGAAGCAGTCACCAGGCCTTATTTGCTAAGCCAGAATAAAGTTTATTAAACCATAGTTGAGATGATTATTTCCCAAAGAGTAGTGAAAGAGCCTCACAGAACCCATATCTCCACCTGTACCCACAGGAGCAAAATACAGAGTAGTTGAGCCAATCCACAGGAAGCTGTATGGATTTAGCCTGGATGTAGGTAGTAGCAGCTACTGAAGGCCCAGGTCATGGGAAAGGCAGATGGCAGCCAGGTCGTTGAACCCGAGTCAAGGTGTCACTGCTTAGCAGCAGCGGGGCTCACAAGGGTTCTCACAGCCAGGCTGGACATAGGTTGTCAGGTTAATCCCACTGAGGCCGGGAGTTGGGTGACTAGAGCTGAGCAGCCAGCAGACTGGTGCGTAGACTTCAGGCTGGCAGCAGGGTGGGGGGCAGTTGTCGCAGCAGATGGGCTGAAGGAGGTTGATCTCATGTGGGCAGGTGCTGGGCAGGCAGACTCCACACCGGCAGGATTTGTCAGAGGAGCAGATGGTGGTGGCAGGGCCGGTGGGGACACTGCAGCAGCGGGGGACACAGCAAACCATGGTACTGGGAGTTGGGTTTTTGTTGGTCTGGGAGGAGAAGGTTGGTTGTGTCTTGATGCTTCTGGCTTCTGCTTCTGGCTCTTATATACCCACCTCCCTGGGCGTCAACCTATGACCAAGACTTATTTTTCCCTTGCGTTTCAGTTTATAGCTGATTCCATAAAATCCATCTAATTACTTAAGTGGTTTATTACCTATGTCACGCTTGTCACCTCATTAAAGGGATTCAGGTCGTTTTGTTGTCAAATAAGGACTCTTCATATTGCCCAGTTGTCACTGCATAGACAGACAGCCTCATTTCAGGCTTCAAAGGTATGGAATCATTATCTTCGAACCATTACACATTACTAAGAGTGCCTAAGTATGCCAGGTTGCTGCATACCTTCTGTGTGTATGTGTGTGTGTGTACAGGTCTACTTTTCAGATGAACAGATAAGCAGACTTTTTGTTTTGTTATTCTGTCAGAGACCCAGAGATGTGCCATAATCCTCTTTACCTTCTCACTGAAAAAGTTGGGGAAACTTTTAGATTTATTATCCATGGGCCTAAGAAACGGATTGAAAATGGATGGAGAGAATCTACGGAGCAATGGGTTTTTGGTTCTATGTAGAGAGACATCCTCTCACAGCGTCAATGTTAGCAAGTCACTTGCTTCTTTCCTGTTTTTCTTTTTCTTTTGCTAATCCTGGGGCTTGAACTCGGGGACTGGGCTGTGTCCCTAAATCTCATTGTAATCAAGGCTAGCACTCTACCACGTGAGCCACAGCACTACTGCCAGCTTTTTCTGAATAGTTTATTGGAGATAAGAATCTCAAGGACTTTCCTGGCTGGTCTGGCTTTGAACTGCCATCCTCAGATCTCAGCCTCCTGAGTAGCTAGGATTATAGGTGTGAGCCACTGGAGCCTGGCATTAGTTGATTCTTTAACCCTCCTTTGGTACATACTTTGGAGGATAACTTGGCAGGATGGAAACCAAGATCTGCATAGGTGACTGTCCAACCATGCTATGTGTTAGGATTGTTTATCACTGAAATGTCAGTTGTGGTGGGCCATTTAGAGGCTGACAGGTCCAGAATTTTCCCCAGATGAGTTTTATCTGAACAGCTGCATCACGAAATAGTTCTCTTCAGTAAGTTTGAGGAAAGCTGAGTTCTTCATGGGTTTGTCAGAGCCATTCATATGCTTCTACAGTGCTCTGTGATTTTTCAGTGAAGAGATACAATGTATTTTCCCTCAAATTTTCTTGGTCAAAATTTATAGGTTAGCTTTACAGAGCATTCTTGGGGAGATTTAACAATATCCTATGGGCTTTGTCCAGGGCAAAGAGATATTGCCAAATTCTACGTAAACTCCTACAATCTTAAAAACATGTTTTTAAGTAGTTGTACAAAGGGATTTCAATTCAACATGTGCATTTGTGATCAATGTCACCACCCACTGTTTTCCTCATCTCTCTCAACCCTACCCATCCTCTCAGCTTACCTTGATCCATTTTCACAAATGCCTATTTTGCAGATTATGACTGCATTTGCCTGCTCTACCTCTCTCCATTTGTCTGCCCTTAAACCTAAAAATAAAATCTTAAAATATTTTTGAAAAATAAAGGTACAATCTTTAGTATAATATTTTACATTTTTATTTGCGCAGGAACAACATTAAACTGAAGACACGTTTTAAACTAGTGGGCTTTGAAAGTCTTACATGCATATATTTTCTTGATCTACCTTGGCATAAAATGGCTTAGAAAATTACACAAGAAGCAAAAACCAAAACAACAGCTCAAAAGAGTCTTTGACTTTAACCGTCTTCTTACCAGAGTGTTTCGTAGCTTTGGTTCTCTATGTTACATTAACATATTTTAAGTCAGTCACTTACTGATTGAATACTTCTTGCAAGTCAGGCATTGCACAGAAAGAAGCAAGTAAGATCCAAGTGCTGGTGGCTCACGCTGGTAAGCCTAGCTACTTGGGAGGCTGAGATCTGCAGAATGTGGTTTGAAGCCAGCCAGGACAGAAAAGTCCATAAGGTTCTTTTTCTTTTTTAACCTCCAATTAACCAGCCAGAAGCAGAGGAGTGCATCCTCTGTGTCTTACAGCTCTGTGGCTAGCACTCTTAATATGTTTAACGTGTGTAATGATTTAATCAGAGTATCTGACATATTTATCACCTCAGACATGCATGATTTCTTTGTGTCAGAAATGTTCAAAATCATCTCTGCTCTATATTTTGATTGTTTGATTATTTGTGGTCAATCCTTATTAGCCTACTGTGCTATTAAGTATTAAAAGATACAGTCCTATACTGGTTTATTTAAAATCGGGAGTGATAGGATGTGATTCATGCACAAAAGGAAATGAAGAAGAAGCCAGGAGCCAGTGACTCATGCCTGTCATACTCAGGAGGCTGAGATCTGGGAATCAAAATTCAAAGCCAGCCCAGGCATGAAAGTCTGTAAGACTCTTATCTCCAATCAACCACCAGAAAACTAGAAATGGCACCGTGGCTAAAGGGCAAAGTGCTAGCCTTGAGCAACAAAGCTCAGGGACAGTACCCAGGCCCCAAGTCCGAGTCCCATGACTGACAAAAAAGAAAAGAGAATGAAGAATAGCAGATAGACCAAACAAGTGGGGCTCCAGGTGTCAGGATAGACTGCTAGGAGGTGGGAGAGCTGGGGAGACATTTGAGAAGAAAGGTGATGAGTGAGAAGATGGGTGGACAGGCAGGTCAAGAATTGTGTGGAGGGCTCAGGTTTACTCACAGGTGAGGAGCCCTAAACCAACACTGTCCTCGGGTGGTGGGAAAGGGGTTGATGGTGGTGAGCTTAGTTTAGGACCTACACAGGCTGAAGAGCCTGAAGTCTGTGAAAGAGAGCGGGCTGTGGTGTGAAGATTTGGGAGGTCCCACATTCAGAGGCAAGTTCTGCTGACTATGCAGCTCCCAGGCTGGGAGTGCAGTGATCACTTTTATGTGCCTTAGTCACCCGTGGTTGTGAACTTCCCAACAACATGGTGGATTTCTGCGCTGCTATTGGACAAAGCCTCCCACCACAGCATGGCATCTCCAAGTCAGCAAGAATCATAGCAGGTTTCCCGCTCCAAGGTGATTCAAGATGGTTGTTGTTGTTTTAAACTGGTTGGAGAGCTTCGTATCTTCATACAAGCAGGATATGGAAACCTTCTAAATGTGTCATCCTTATAAAAGTGCCTGCGATTAAAAAAATAAACCTTTGGTCATTATTTCCTAAATTGCGTGATATTTTATTAAATAGATAAAACAGATCAGGGCTACCATGAATATTGATCTTCCTACTTATTACCTGATGTTTGCTTCGCTCTTGGTTGCCCATTGGGACAAAGGATTTGGCGCTCAGATTAAATAATTCAGTTGACTCAGGTATTCCCTCTTAGTCTGTGATGAGAGTTTGCTGCCTTTTTATCTTTGCATTGGAAATTACCCCTAAGTTGGAGTGCTTGTTTCTTCTGCTTGAGAAAAACTGATGGTAGGTGGGTGTGGCCCACAGGGCCGACCGTGATTATTCCACTTTCCCTCATGTCCACCCATCTAACCTCCCTGCCCCCTGCTGGAACCAATCTCACAGTGTTCAGTCACATGGCAAATGCAGTATTCTTTTGTTGCCAATCTTGATTGAGTTTTTTTTTAAATAGACAGATACTCATCTATAATACAGTGCTTAAAAATGGAATGCAAGCTGCTCAATGGTGCCAGAGTGAGGATTGTTGAGCGTTCACCGCAAATAGTGCTGCTTCACACATTCCACATTGTGTGTGTGAGTGGGGAGGGGTGGAGGTGGGGGAAGAGCTGGGGTTTAAACTCAGGGCCTACGTGCTATTGCTTAGCTTATTTGCGCAAGGCTAGTCACACATGCACCTCTCTCTCCCTCTCCCCCCCCTCTCTCTCTCCCTTTCCCCCTCTCCCTTTCTTTCTCCCTTTCCTCCTCTCCCTCTCTCTCTCTCTTTCCCCCTCTCCCTCTCCCCCCATCGCTCTCTCATTGTTGTTGTTGGTTTTTATTTTTTCTGGGTTGAATTGGAGATTAGAGTCTCATTCATGGAATTTTCTGGCTTTGAACCATGATCCTCAGCTCTCAGTCTCCTGAGTAGTTCAGATTATAGGAGTGAGCCTCCATGCTTGGCCTCCACCCCTCACTCTAACATCTTTTTATTATTATTGTCTTTAAGTCATTGTACAAAAGGGTTTCAAGTCAAGGCGGCAGTGTAGTCCATGTCACTCCTTCATCCTCTCTCCCATCTCTCATCTCCATCCATCCCCTCAGGTTGCCTGGTTCTATTTGCACATGTGAGTACTAAACTCACTGATTGAATCCACCCACCCTTCCTTTCTCCTTTCATTCGTCACCCCCTCCACTTGACCTCCCATTCCACGGCACCTGTTTTATCTACCTGATATTCATTTTGTTCAACAGTAAGTTAGTTTTTTTGCCAGTCCAGGGCTTGAGCTCAGGGCCTGAGCACTGTCCTTGGACTTCTCTCAAGGCTAGAGCTCTACCACTTGAGCCTGAGCACCACTTTTTTTATGTATGTGGTACTGAGGAATCGAACCCGGGTCTTCATGTATGCTAGGCAAACACTCTACCACTAGGCCAGACTCCCAGTCCACTGTAAGTTAGTTTTGCAAAGGAGTTCCACCACTGGACTCCTCTCCTAGCTATGCCATGGTTTAGTCAGTGTGTTTGTGCATATCTGCACAGGTGACCTTGCAGCCTGAGTAGTTACTCTTCCACTGACTGGAGTCTTGCCTATTTAACTTGGGAACCATAGCCTTCAGTTTAGTTCTCACACATGATTGTAGACTACAGTGTGCTTAAATAATGTGAAACTCTGTGTTAGCTACCACTCACTTGGCTGGATAAATGGACATTAATAAGATTTGAATGCCTGGCATATGAAAGTATTTTTTTCAACTTACGATGCAAAATCTACTATTAGAATATTTAAGCTTACACTGATTCTATAATAAACTTCAGAGATTTAAATGGTACATTATTTAAATATAGGATCACCTTATGACTTTAATATATTTTGAGTTGTGAGCTGATTAACTAAGTGGCTACCTGTATAGTAACAGTAAACTCATTTTCAAACAGTCTAACAGAAAGGATTCTAAGTACCTAGCATGGATTTTATCATTTAAATCTTACCACAGCTTTAGAAAGTAGCTATTGAAGTTATCCTCTACTTCATAGACAAGGGGGGTGACTGAGATGCGGAGTGGTTAAATCAGCCAGCATCCTTAGCTAGTACGAGGATCTGAACCAAGGCCTTTTTGGCTTTAGTCTATACCAGCCATCACCATATATTAATCTCATTTTATTCATTATTAATTTTTTCAAGAGAAGGTGTATCATTTGGCGTGTTTCATCAGGTCTTTATTGGGAAGGTAAAGCCCAGAAAGCACAGGTGTGTTCTCTAGTGTCTCCATATTCTGGGGAGTCACAGGGTGCATAGGACTCAAATCTAAGCACGGGCAGGGTGTTGGGGGGAGAGAAAGGGAATTCTTGTGGTAGGAAACAGGAGGACTAAATGCCTACAAGTATAAAAGTGATGTTTTTAAGGAAAGGAGTGAACAGCGCACTGTATCCCAACAACTAACATGAGGTTGAAGCTACAGGTCGAGTTTTGACTTCCAGTTTGAGTCTAACCATTTGGACCATTGATCATCAAAGGAACATATCTCTGTGGAGAAGTTACCTTGCACAATTCTGTGTAACCTGTGAATACAGCTAATGTAACTGCCCCACCGATAGGGTGTGTAAGGGAGGAATTAATACACGACAGTTTATTAGTATTACTAGTAGTAAGAGTCGTACAGTGCTCCATGGCCCTTGTTGGTGTGGTACCTATTCAATAAATCAAAGGAAGCGGGATCTCTTTAGCTGATGTTTACAGATGCCTTCTCCTCTCCTGTCTCCCCTACTCTCTCCCGTGGGGGTGAATCTGGGAGAATTTGAGTTTGGCTGGTGCGTCTCTCATGCCTGATCACAGTTTTTCACTACAAGTTTTGAAGCCAGGGTCAGTCTTACCTCCTGCAGAAGTCCCCCGGCCTTGCCCTGCTAAGGTTTCACAGCTCTGCTGTTTTCCTCTCTTGCCCCCTAGTGGTCAAGTTCAGTAGAGTCTCTGGCAAATGAGTGATGAGGATTCCTGGGCAATGGATTCCTGGGCAAAGCTCAGTACAGAAGAGAGAGATAGCCACACTCTGGACCCAGAGCAATTTATTCTGCAACCCACAGCTTCCAGCACAGGCATTGTTAGTGGAAGGAATCTCCCACCCCACTCTGTACTCCCAGTTCCTTAATTATATTCTCTCATCCTGAGTGATTTTTTATTTATTTATTTTTTTTTTAGGGTGAGGTGTCAGGGTTGGATTTATACTTCAATGTTTAACTGATGAGCATATGACTATAAATAACAATATTTAAACACTTTTAGGTTTGATTTACTCATCTACAAAACAGGGCCTTACCAACCAGCATATCCAGCCATGGATTAATGACATATCTCCTCTGGAAAATAACACCTTAGGATTTCCACTAAATATTTTATGGATCTCTGATTATGATTAAATTTCAGATGTTTTTCTTTTTTAAAATATATTTTGTTATTATTACAGAGGTGATGTGTAGAGGGGTTACAGTTACATGAATCAGGCAATGAGTACATTTCTTTTTGAACCATGTTTCCCTTTCCTTCTCTCTCTTCGTTTTCCCCTCTCATCCCTGCCCACAAGATGTATAGTTCATTTTCCACATAGTGCCTCTTGTGTACCATCATTTGTATTTTCTCACCATTTGTTCCACCTTTTCTGTGCTCCCCCACACCCTCCCAAAGACAAACTAATAAACAAGACAGAGGGAAACCAAAACAGCAAACAACAGCAGCAACAACAACATTTTCTTTTCTTGGAGCTCATTTTGTAATATGTTATTTTCTATGTTCATATGAACAAGGTTACTTAAGCCTTTGTGGTCCACTCCTATGTATGTCCTCCTTTGGTCTCACTGTGTGAACATTTAGAGACCTGTATAATTTATCATGTTCCAGTGTGTGTGTGTGTGTGTGTGTGTGTGTGTGTGTGTGTGTGCACGCGTGCATATTTTAAACCATTCAATGTGTTTACTTACAGATTTATAGGCACATTCTAGTTTCTGCAAGTGAGGGAAACCATGCAACCTACATTTCTTGGGATCTGGCTTACTTCACATAATATAATTTTTTCCAAGTCTTTCCATTTCCTTATGAATGGTACAATATCTTTCTTTCTGATGGAAAGTGCAGAATTCCATTGTGTATATAAGCCACATTATCTTGATCCATGTGTGCTTCTTGGTTGATTCCATACCTTGGCTATGGTAAGCAATGCTACAATGAACATGGTTGTGTTGGTAGCTTTAGTGTAGCCTGGTGTTTGTTCTATTGGATAAATGCCCAGGAGTAGAATAGCTGGGTCATAGGGAAGCTCTAATTTTAGTCCTTTGAGAAACCTCCATACTGCTTTTCATAGTGATTAAACAAACTTACATTTCCACCAACAATTTAGTAGAGTCCTCTTTTGTTCACATCCCTTCCAGCATCTGTTATTAGTTTTCTTGATAATGGCCTTTCTAACTGAGATGAGATGGAATTTTAATGTTGTTTTGATTTGCAGAGATGTTGAACGTTTCTTTATGTGTCTCTTGGCCATTATTACTTCTTCCTCTGAGAAGTATCTCTTTAAGTCTTTAGCCCATTTATTAATTGGGGTGTTGAGTTTTCAAGGGTTTATTTTGGGGTGTTTAAATTTGGAGTGATAAATATAGTTTTAGATATGAGGTCTTTGTCTGATGTATAGCTGATAAAAATCTCCCATCCTGTGGGCTTCCTGTTTTTCTTGCTAGCTATATCCTTTGTCATGAAGAAAATCTTTAGTTCATTTATCTAGTCTTTCTTTGATTTGTTGTGATTCTAGGTTTTTGCTAAGAAAGTTTCAGCCTGCGCCTACGAGCCCTACTGTTTCCCCTACCCTTTCCTTAATATTTTCATAGTCTCAGATTTTTCTGTCACTGAAGCTTGAACCCAGAACCTGGATATTACTCCTTAGCTTTTTGCTCAAGGCTGGCTCTCTATCACTTGAGCCATAGCTCCATTTCCAGCTTTTTTTGGGGGGGGTAGTTCATTGGAGATAAAAGTCTAAGAGTCACATAGACTTTCCTTCCTAGGCTGGCTTCTAACTGTGATCTTCAGATCTCAGCCTCCTGAATAGCTAAGATTACAGGTTTGGGCCACCAGCACCCAGCATCCCACTTTTGCTTTGAAATAGGATATATATTTTCCACCCTATCATTAGACTATTGATCTACCATGAATCTTTTTAGGTATCATGTGTAAGGAGTTGGTATTTAAGAGCTTTCATCAAATTCAGAGCAGCTCAATGAATCTGGTCTTGAGACTAACAAGTAGCCACAGTAGCGTTCATTGGGATAGTCAGATATGTGAAGGTCAGATCCTCTTCTAATTCTCATGGGATATATGTTTCAAGTGAGAGAAGGTAAGATGAAGAAGACATGGGAACATCATAGGTATATATTCCTTTTATTTAAACAGGAAGGCTTTCGCAGAACCTTAGAGGATACCTATTTAGGTTTTGATGGCCAGTCTTTTGTCTTTCTATTTTCATAACTATCTTTTCTTTGAATCTTCTATTTCAGTGTTGGCTCACAGGTATCTGCAGGATACGGTAGGCAGGGAACTTTGGTAACTTCCTTTTTTTGTCTCCATATTTTTTTTTTCTTGCCAGTCCTGGGCTTGAGCTCAGGGCCTGAGCAAAATCCTTGGAGTTTCTCCAGGCTAGCGCTCTACCTCTTGGGCCTCAACACCACTTCTGGCTTTTTTCTATGTATGTGGTATCGAGGAATCGAACCTGGGTCTTCGTGCACGCTACACAAGCACTCGACCACCAGGTCAAACTCCCGGACCTTCTTCTTCTTTTTTTTAATCCATCTTGGGGCTTGAACTCTGGGCACTGTCTCTGAGTTCTTCAGCTTGAGGCTAGTACTCTATCACTTGAGCCACAGTACCACTTCTGCTTTTCTGGTGGGTAATTGGAGATAAGAATCTCATGGACTTTAATGAGATTCTTTAAATGTCAAGGTTGGCTTTGTACCTTGATCCTCAGATCTCAGCCCTCTGAGTAGCTAGGATTACAGGTGTGAGCCACCATGCCCAGCTTAGATGTTGTTAAATGATAAGCAGTGAAGCCATTAGGTGCACAAATAGAAACACAGCCTTGATTTCTTTGCTAAATATGTAACCTTTATTAAGAAACACCAGAAGATACCATAGATACAATTAAATTAGTCAACAGACATGTTGTGATTCTCTGATGACACCTGAGGAATGTTACTTGGCTACATTCTAGTACCTTTGATGTTGGAGAATTTGCCTTTTTAGAAAAACAGAAGATAAAAATAGATCACAAAGCAGGATGCATACATAGCCATGGGAACAGGGGTTAAGAGAAAATCCTCCAAACATGTCCATTTTCAATCCCACAAGAGAGGGTCAGAGAAAGAATACCCAAAGCCATTTGATGACAAGGAGGGAGGGCCATAGAATTTTGGAGTCAATAATTCAGAGTCTAGAGTAGAACCAGGTAGAGTCAGCTGCTCCTATAATAGGGAGCCCCCAGAACAGGAAATGAGATAGATGGAGGGACTGGTTAATGGTCCACTTCCAAGATGGACACTTCCAAAGTACAGTGTCCTAGACATTAGACAGCAGCAACCTGGCTCTTAGCAGATGGGCTGGCAGCAGTGGCAGCAGCAGGCTGGGCGGCAGCAGGACTGTCCACAGTAGGATGGGCGGCAGCAGGAGGCCTGGGCATGGTGCAGCTGGCAGCAGGTGGGGGGTGTGCAGCTCACCACGCAGCAGGGAGGCAGGAAGGTGCCCTCCACGCGGCAGTCTGGGCGGCACCACCTGACACGGTAGCTCACAGCTCCAGAGCCTCCCTCCTGGCCAAAGCCAAAGCCGCCTCCAATGCCACCTCCAATGCCAAAGCCAGTCTGGCAGCAGCTTGGCTGGCAGATGCTGGAGCCCAAGTTCCCGCCGAAGGAGCAGCTGGGAAAGCCACAGAAGCTGGTAGCGCAACAGGCCATAGTTGTGAGGGGTGGAGGTGAGAGGTGAGCTACTTGGAGCAGTTTTGAGTTGTGGAGGTGACTTCCATGTGGGGCCTTTTATATACCCGGACCGGCTGCTGTTTGTAAAAATTCTTCACATATTTTTCTTGCTTTTGAGGGGTTTAAATGTGTCCCTCTGATTGGCTGCCCATGGAAGACGTGTGTCACATTATAGAATTGCGTTTGTTTTACAAGGTCCCTGAGACTTTTTTGCTGGTTAGTAGGTTTGTGGTTTCCTGAGTTCAAAGAATCCTCCCATTTGACATCAAGCCAACACCCTCATTTTGAGTAGTAGACATTCCAACTGACCATCTAGCCAACTCTCTAAAGCTAAGGGCAATTGTGATGTTTTTAAGGATTTTTTCCCCCATCTGCAGACCCAATTCCATGGAATGTAAGACAGCCAGGGTTGCAGGGAGAACCTTTGCTCATGTGTAATTAAATTCTCCTATGCATTGACTCTGACATCCTATCAAATTCCCAATACAGTTCCTTTGATTTTAACCCATTTGAACTATGTAAATACGAGTTCTGTTCCAGACCAGGCCTCTTTTCCTGTGACTCAAATGAGTTTAGTATGTAAGAAAGGTTAGCTTCTGGAATAATCTTAATAACTATTCATTGAGTCAAAGTCAATAAATGTTCACAGAGTAAGTGGAATAAAGATCACAATTCCTAGGTGGCTGGACCACTCATAAAGAAGTAAATAGAACTGTCGTGATATCTCTCATGAGGGAGACTTGTAATTTGAGTAAAATGAGCATGGGAAAAATGGTGAGTTATTTTTTTGTCTGAATTTGATCATCAAATGAAAGCTTAGGAAGAAAGACTTAGGAAATTTGGAAGACTGTATCACCATAAATGTGTCCTTTCTAAAGTGCATCATCTTGTGTATGGTCTATTACTGCTATTGGTTATATGAGAGGGGCAAGCACTGGGCACTTGTAAAACAAAAAAAAATGGGAAAATATTTTTGGCTAGTTTTTCCTGTAATTTTGTTTCATATACATGCATTTTTATTTGTCAAATAAAATTAAAAATTAAATATCAAAAGCAACTTTCTTTGGTTCTAGGTTTGTGTTAACTTCTTCAGAGAATTTTTTTCTTGTTAACTTGTTTCAATTAGGATGTAAAGTACAGATCCATGATATTGCTGTGTTGATCTCAGGTGGGCATGAGAATAGAGGGGGAAAAAAGAGAGCTAAAAGCTTAGAGTGAAGAGATATTTGGGAATCAGGGAGACGATGGACATAGACCGAGGCACAAGAATTGAACCTAAATGTTCTTGGGAATTAGTACTGGTACGTACTGCAGTATACATTTAGTAGATAGTAGATCATATAGATTCTTTTTGGTGGGCATGAACGAAGGAGCATTGTAGTATATTAAATGGGAGGAGAATACAGATGGTGTAAACACACTTGAAAGCTGGCATGATGGTGATTTATGAATCATAGCAGTGATCTGCCTGAATATTTCAACTAAAATTATCTGTATTAGTCAATACCTCACCCTAATAGAGCCCACACGCATCTAAATAACTACGAAGGTTAATCATTATATGAGTAACTATTAAGATTATTTAATTAGCAGGTGGACTCGGGCCTAATTCAATACTAAGGATCCTGATCACAGTGCAAATTCACTCTTGAATTTCAGCTGTAAACAGCTTTGAGCCACAAGAAGGACATAACTCGGCTTGCTTTGCACATCAAGGTATTTTATTTAACGTAACAGGAGGAATAATCAAGCAGAAAGCAGGTCTGAAGAAGAGCAGGGAAGCAAGAGATAGAGAAGGAAGTTGAAATGTCAGGAAAACACGCAGTCTCATCCAGATGCTCTACTGAAGGCCCAGGAAGCTCTCCAGGGAATGCTGGTTGGAGCACGTGTTCAGGGTTCTGATTGAGAGTTTCATCGTTTTTGAGCACCTTAGCAACAGGCTGATACTTAGCAACCCTCTAGTGGAGCACTTCTTCAGAGGTCCTTGCTGTTTCCCTGTGCTTCCTCTTTCATTCCTAAATCACCAGGGGTCAGGCTCTTAACATGTGGGCTGGCAGCAGGAGGGCTGGCAGCAGGTGGGCTCGTAGCAGGTGGTGGGCTGGCAGCAGCTGGGCTCACAGCTGGAGGTCTCACAACAGGTGGGCTCAGAGCAGGTGGGCTGGCAGCAGTGGCAGCAGCAGGCTGGGCGGCAGCAGGACTGTCCACAGTAGGATGGGCGGCAGCAGGAGGCCTGGGCATGGTGCAGCTGGCAGCAGGTGGGGGGTGTGCAACTCACCACACAGCAGGGAGGCAGGCAGGTGCCCTCCACGCGGCAGTCTGGGCGGCACCACCTGACGCGGCAGCTCACAGCTCCAGAGCCTCCCTCCTGGCCACAGCCAATGCCATCTCCAATACCACAGCTGGTTCCACAGCAGCTGGGCTGGCAACAACTGGGCTGGCAGCAACTGGGCTGGTAGCAACTGGGCTGGCAGCAACTGGACTGGGAGTAGCTGGGCTGGCAGCAGCTGGACTGGGAGCAGCTGGGCTGGCAGCAGCTGGACTGGGAGCAGCTGGGCTGGCAGCAGCTGGGCTGGCAGCAGCTGGGCTGGCAACAGCTGGATCCACAGTTGCCACTGGTGGAACAGCTGGGGAACCCACAGAAGCTGGTAGCACAACAGGCCATGGTGTCAGGAGTCAGGTTGAGACTTGAGTTCTGGAGAGAGAGGTTTCTGGGTTTGACTCTACCTTCCACACAGCTGGCCTTTTATATATATTCCCCAGAGCTGCTTGTTTACCTAATGTTTAGCATCTTTCCTTGATGCCAGTTGCAAAGTCACTCTTTGATTGGCTAGTACATGAGTTGTCGAGAAAATTATAAGTAGCATTTGATTGTTTGTTTTTGTTAATGTTCAATTAAATCTCATTAGGGTTCTTCCTTCTTCGGACTAAGTGAACGTACATGCGTAAGCCAGATGCAGCAGCACCTCTTTACGTAAAGTCACGTGGCGGACTAGACTAGGGCCCAGCATTGCCCTGGTGTCATAGCTGACCTTCAATGACCTTTAGATACATTTCATCCAAACCGATATTGTTTTCCAAACTGGTCACTTAAGGTGGAGATTTCATAGACAGTTTGTTCAGACTGGGAAAAACTAATCTTAGCATCCTTTAAACATTGAGTTATCACTTGATTCATCAACACCCAGACAGCATCCACCTTTCTGTGATCAATGTTTGCAAGTTATGGGATCATAAGAATTATAATTATTAATCTTGCCTTTAATCACCAGAGAACATAATTTCTCAATGGAAGCTTTTAATGTTTTTTTTTCCCCTGGTCAGTTGTTTTCTGACTAGATTAAACTAAAAGCATAAGCTAGTAATGGGTGCATATTGTGACAAGTCAAACAATCCAGTCATCTACAGAACAATTCTTCTTTCCTGAAAGGGCATGTACACACATTATCCTTTTCCAGATCAGGGCTCCAGAGATAATATCAGAAATCTGATGCATTTTTATTTCTTTCTTCCTACGTTTTCAAATATAAACAAGTGTGCACACACAGCTTATCTTCTATTACAAGAACATTTTGATTTAATCTATCTTTAAATTTAAAAATGGTGATTAAAATACCTGTAACAAAACATAGGGTTTTTTAATTTTTATTGTTATCATAAAGATGATGTATAAACGGGTAATATTGTCAAAAGAGAAATATATTAATTACCTGACTATAACTCCTCTATACATCTATAACTATAACTCCTCTATACATCTTAATCAGTTTTGAATAGCATTTTTCCTTCTTTGGAGCCAGCAAGCATGGTAGTACACACCTATAATCTCAGCATTGAAAAGATGAGACCATAAGACTGTGAGCTCAAAGAGCAGCCTGAGGTACATAGCAGGAGTAGTTCTCATTAAAAATTCTTTTTTTTTCTGGTGCCAGTCTTGGGGCTTGAACCCCACAGTCTGGATGCTGTCCCAAGGCCAATGCTCTACCACTTGAGCCAGCTCTGGCTGTTTTGGTGCTTACTTGGAGATAAATGTCTCACAAACCTTCTTGCCTAGGGCTTTGAACCTCAATCCTCAGACCTCAGCCTCCTGAATGGCTAGGATTACAGGTGAGAACCACCAGTGCTCCACCTAAAATTTTTCTTTTATATAAAGGCAAACCTATTAGAATAAGGTTTTTTTTAAGCCAATAAATTCTAAAAGCAATGAGGGTGTGGAATGACATTCAAGGGACTGAAAGAAAATATCTGTCAAGGTAGATTAAAGTACCTAACAAAGCTGTCCTTCAAAACTGAAGGATGAATAAAACCTTGCATGATAATCAAAAATGAAAATAAGGTATGGCCACTAAATCACCACTGTGGAAGACACTTCAAGAATCATACACACAGAAGAGAATGATAAATGCAGTCAGGAAAACATATACAAGAATAAATCGCATCCCAGTAGATGAGTAGATCAGCAAAACAACAAAATGTCAAGAACTACTGCCTGGTTTTTGATATTCACTGAGTGTTAGTGGTCTTAGTTCAAAGATGTAGAGTAGCATGTTAGATTGGTGAGCAAGACCTGATCACTTGTTGCATACAAGAAATACATCTAACTGATAAGACTAACATTGGCTTAAGGTGAAAGATTAGAGATTTTCCAAGCATATAGACTTTAAAAAAAGGCCAAGAGTAGTTCTATTCATAGCTGATAAAAAAAAAAACTTTGGACCAAAGTTTATTAGAAGAGGCAAAGGGAATAATTCATTGATGAGATAATAATTTTTACCATAAATGCAGCAAATATTGACACACCCAAATCACCCAAACACTACCAGACTTGCAAGCACAGATAGATACCTAAATAGCCTGTTCTCACCAATAGATAGATCATTCCTACCAAAAAACATCAATAACCAGTCAATAAATTAATTGACACTATAGATCAAATAGATTTAAGAGCTATCTACAGAATATTTTACCCAGTAGTTGAATAATATATATTCTTCACAGCAACCCATGGGACTTTCTCCAAAATAGATTATGTTTCATGGCATAAAACAAATCTTAGAAAATATAAAGTAACTGAAATGACTCCCATTAGAATATAATATGATAAAACTGGAACTTAGCAGTAAAAGAAACTACAGAAAATGTTCAAGCACCTGGAGACTTAAAAATGTATTGTTAAATAACCATTGGCTAATAAAAGAAACAAAGAAAGAGATAAAAATTCCCATAATTGAATGAAAATGAAAACACACTGACCAGACCCTGAGGGATAGAGCAGAGGCAGTGAGTACCAAGAAGAACATATATTATGGGCACAAATATAAAAGAAATAGAGATTCAAATAAATAGCCTAATGTGTACTTTAAGTTCCTAGAGAAACAATAGCAAAGAGGTGGAAAACAATGACAGAGATTGGGGTAGAAATGAATGAAACTGAGATTTATAAACAATACAAAGAATCAACGAAACACAAAGTTGGCCCTTTGACAAGATGAATAATTTAACTAAAAGAAGGGAAAAGATGCAAATTAGTATAATTAGGAAAGACATAGTGGACATTGCAATAGATACCAATGAAATCCAGGGGATATTTAGAAAATTCCTTGAAAATATATTGTAATGAAGTGGAAAATGCAGAAGAAATTGATAGTTTTCTAGAGGCAGTTAATGTATCAACATGGAACCAAGAAGCTAAAAACCCAATTAAATAGGTCTAAACAAGGAATGAGACTTTAAATAAAGGATATTTAAGCATCGAAGAGCACAGGACCTAATGGATTCACTGCCAAATTCTACCAAACCTCCTCAAGGAAGGGAAGGAAAGACATCAATGATTCTGTGAAGCCAAATGACATGAAAACTATGCTATTCTGATAGCAAAACTAGGCAAAGACATAAGAGGAAAAACTTACATTCCAATTTCTTTGGTGAATGTAGACATAAAAAAACCTCAATGAAATAGTAACTGAATTCAATGCATTAACAAAAGAGCATATGCCACAATCGAGTCAGTTCTATTTGAAGGATAAAACAATTCTTCAACATAGACAAATTAGTCAATATAACACAGCACAGAAATAGCATCAAGCGACCCAAATCATGTGATTATTTCAATAGATGTAGAAAAGCCTTTGACAAATTTATGTTTAAAGTTCTAAAGAGATCAGGAATAGAACAAAACTACAGCCATCGTTATCCTAAATGGGGAATGGTTAGTAAAACCAATAATCTTTCTGAATATTGCTTTGCTCACCTGTGAAGTAAACTGATCTCTCAGATAACTTCTGGACATAGATTATGTAATAAATCTAGCACATTAGTCATATTAGTATCCTACATCGTGTTTCCCTATCATCTTGCTTGAGGGTTATCAGTAAATGCTCATGAGATAAAAGAGTAATAAAATTATTAGAGGTGCATAGTAATGATGAAAACTTGAACTTGCATTTTATGTTATTTATATAGTTTACTGTTTTCTCAATTTCAAAAGCTTGGACTAAGGAAGCTACAATATAACGTATTCATATAACTATTCAGTGCTTCTTGATCAGTCAATCCTTCCATCACTCTCCCCCACCTGGTCTGTATTATGGCTGTACATGTCTTCTCTTCCTTTTTTCATGTATCCCCGCCTCCTGCTTGGTCACCCCTTCCTTCCTTAGTATCTCACTTCAACTTCTTGGTATTCATTGTGTTAAACTGTCTGTTAATTGTTTGAAAAGTTTACTGCATGCTGTTTCTCTCTTGATATACTTTAGTCAACTAGATCATGTATATAAATATATATGCCTTTGTGTTTATATGGGAGGCTGTATTTGGGTCTAAGATTTACATGTGAGAGTAAATATGTGTGTATTTCTAGTAAGTGACACAATGATAAATACTGAGTTGAGTAAACCCTTTATGATTCACACTTATTATTTAGAAACAAGAGAAGACTTTGGAGCAAAACAAATATCTCCATCTAATTAAGAGTATGTTTCTTCAAAGAGGTTTCCTATCTTTATGTATCTCTCAATTTATATCATCTATGTAAATGGAAGAATGTCTCTTTCCTCTCTCTCTCTCTCTCTCTCTCTCTCTCTCTCTCTCTCTCTCTCTCTCTCTCTCTCTCTTTCATTCTTTCTGCCATTACTGGAGCTTAAACTTAGGACCCAGGTACTGTCCCTTAGCTATTTTTCTCAAAGCTTATTTTCTACCACTTGAGCCACAGCTTCACTTCTGGCTTTTGGTAGTTAATTGGACATAAGGGTCTTATAGACTTCTCTGCCTCAGCTGGCTCTGAACCACCATCCCTAGATCTGAGCTTCCAGAGTAGCTAGGATTATAAGATATGAGCCTGCAGCACCTGGTTTGGGAATATGATTTATAATTCCCACTGTCTGAAGATTGTCTGAGATAACATCTCTTAAATTGATGGAAAGCCATGTCATATCAATCTTGGCTTCTTTACCTGTTTGGTTCTAGAAATATTGAGCAAGGTAGAGGCAAAATCTGTACCATTTCTGATGTCCTAGGTGACTGACTGTTCTATATTTTTATGGGGATTAAGTTCTATTGGAGTTAACCAATATGAGAACAGAGAATGAAACAACAAAAGGGAATCTTTCATGGGAAAGATTATACAAAACTTCTATAGTGAATGCATTCAATGAAAAACAGAAGAGATTTTTTGTTGCCACAACCAATATGATTTATTAGTCCTGGTACATTATTCTTTTTTTCATAAGGAATGCAATTTGTAGGACAGTGGACTAGAGAGAGGAAAATGTCTTAGAAGACGAGATGGCTCTTCCATTGCCTTGAGCTGCTGAACCTGAGAGAGTGGGGTAGATATTTGCTGAAAGCCAATCTCTATGCAAACTGTTTTTGTCATTTGCTGAAGTCAGATGTTCACTTTTGTATCTTTACAGGAGTTACCACAGTCTTTTCAGCGTTGCAAAAAACAGTTCTTGCAGATAAAAGTTCAAGAAGTTATGCGAGTCCAGGAGTCACTGACAAGGTAAGAAGTCCATGAAGTGAGTTGAAAGTTGAAGCTTTAAGTTAGGAATCTGCATCTGGCTTTTAACAGGTGGGCTGGCAGCAGCTGGGCTCACAGCTGGAGGTCTCACAACAGGTGGGCTCAGAGCAGGTGGGCTGGCAGCAGTGGCAGCAGCAGGCTGGGCGACAGCAGGACTGTCCACAGTAGGATGGGCGGCAGCAGGAGGCCTGGGCATGGTGCAGCTGGCAGCAGGTGGGGGGTGTGCAGCTCACCACGCAGCAGGGAGGCAGGCAGGTGCCCTCCACGCGGCAGTCTGGGCGGCACCACCTGACGCGGCAGCTCACAGCTCCAGAGCCTCCCTCCTGGCCAAAGCCAAAGCCGCCTCCAATACCACAGCTGGTTCCACAGCAGCTGGGCTGGCAGCAACTGGGCTGGTAGCAACTGGGCTGGCAGCAACTGGACTGGGAGTAGCTGGGCTGGCAGCAGCTGGACTGGGAGCAGCTGGGCTGGCAGCAGCTGGGCTGGCAACAGCTGGATCCACAGTTGCCACTGGTGGAACAGCTGGGGAACCCACAGAAGCTGGTAGCACAACAGGCCATGGTGTCAGGAGTTGGTTTGATGGTTGTGTTGTCTGGAGAAATGTTTTGAGTTTTGATGGTGTCTAGTGCACCGGGCCTTTTATAATCCTTGGCTGGCTCCAATTTTCCTCATTCTCAGTGTTTCTTCCTGTTTATGTTTGTATAATTTGTCTCTGAATAGTAATTGGCTTACTCTGAGTTCCTTGTTCAATCTTCTGAAAGCCTTTAAAAGTTGATTTTATTTGGTCTCCAATTAGAGTTCTTAACTGTGATGAAGCAGTCATGCGCGTGAACTGAGATCATAACTCTGATCCCCCCTACTTGGTGTAATTTTCCCATTATCCACCAGATAATTGAGCAATGGTCTCTTGCCTAAGGAGTGTCAATATTGCTCACTGTTGACTCTTATAATTGGGCTCCGTGGTCTTGTGAGGCCCCTTCTTTTTCTTCTCATCTTTGCTTTGACTGTGAAGGCTATATTCAGCTGACCAGAAAACAGACAAATTCTTTGCCTCTGGGAAACATCAGTGTGTTGTCATTGCAACCATTTTGGGGATGCTTATTCTGTACCTTAATAAGTACAGTTCTGAATACCTTGTAAGTACCAATTCACTTAATTTTTCAGAACAGCACTATGTGGTGGCTGCCACTGACATTTTCATAAACTAGTAGAGGACGTCAAGCCATAGACTTAATGAATTGTCCAAGATTTGACAGCAAACCTAAAGGCTGAAACTCTACTATCTGATTCCAAATGAAATCTTCTAACTAACCAATATATTTTTTTTCTTTATTCCTCCCTGATGTTAGCAGTTTTCAAGGAAAAAAAATCAAAGGACAACAGCCACATATGAAAATATATCCCTTTTCTTGTAGGCTTTTTTTTTTCAGAGTAATGAGTAGAAATTAGGTCAGCAATAACTCTAATAATTAGACAATTCCTAAAAATTTTATTTACCTTTTCAAAAACCATGAAAAGCAGACTTCATGGATTAAAGGCTAAAAACAAAAAAATCTGAATCTACGCGTCTTGTGCCTGTGCCATCTTTTATTACCGAAGATAATAAATCGTAAATTTAAAATTTAAATTCTCTTAGATGTGGAAAAACCACGTGCAGTATCCTTACTTCGAGTGTATGTGACATTCTGTGGTGTCACACATAAATCTCTAGTATACGAGTTATTGTCGATGTTAGAGATGGGGTCAGTTGACTGTAACAGATAAAGGTGGACGTGAACATGGTGTTGGTGGTGTGAAGGTAAGATACAGTCTCTGCAGAATGTGGGCTCCGTAACAGAGGAACAGAGATCAAATGTTGCTGGGACTTTGAGCTGGTATGCTGTGCTTGAATTGCTTCTTCAAAAACGACAGCTTTGAGTTGAGATCTTCCTAAGAGTTTGTAAAGGCCACATCAAATTTGAATTGGAAGATATGGTTCTTTTGTCTTCCTCTTAAAAAATTATTATTATTTGTGTCTGTATGGGGCTAAAACTCAGGGAGCAGGCATCGTCCGTTAGTTTTTTGTTTGTTCGTTTTTCTCTGAGGCTGGCACTCTACCACTTGAGCTATAGCTCCACTTCTGGCTCGCTCTCTCTCTCTCTCTCTCTCTCTCTCTCTCTCTCTCTCTCTCTCTCTCTCTCTCTCTCTCTCCCTCCCTCCCTCCCTCCCTCCCTCCCTCCCTCCCTCCCTCCCTCCCTCCCTCCCTCCCTCCTCTCTCTCTCTCTCTCTCTCTCTCTCTCTCTCTCTCTCTCTCTCTCTCTCTCTCTCTCTGTGGTCAGTTGGGAAGCAGTCCCACCGATTGCCCTGTCTGCGCTGACTTTGAATCTGAATTCTCAAATCTCAGCCTTCCAGGTAGCTAGGATTACAGGTGTGAGCCTGGCTTTGTCCTGCTTCTTTTTAAGAAAAGCTAATCACAATTTCCTTAATTAACCAGTTTTTTTACCCTGGGTGTTTGCAGTGTACATTTGTCATGACCACAATCTCAGAAACTGTTGATTTCCTATCTAAATTCAGGAGGATGTTTAATACCAAAGAGACTTATCTCCCCTTGCAAAAACTTCAAATACTTGAGGAGTTGCAATGCAGTATTGATATGAGCGAGCACTGGAGGTAATAGTGCTGTGTACTGGAGTTCTACCCATGCTTTTCTCCTATGCTGCTGTTTCCAGCATCAACTTGAGTAAACAATTAGCTACGTATTCACTTCAGTTGCCCTTAAGAAATTGTTGAAAGTTCTCCTATACACTAGAATCTGAACCTTCCTTTACTTTTCCCAAATAAATCCAGAAAATATATTTGACCTCAAATCTTTTTTCCTTTAACAATTTCTTTTGGTCTGGATTGGTCTCTATCAAGAAATCGAATCATAAGGTATAAGCATTCATGATACTTCTCTGTATAAGTTTTCTGTCTTGCTTACTTCTGAGCATCCTACCTGTTGTCTTGAGAGGAAAAAAAATTCCAGTACTTGTTTCATGTTCACAATCTTATCCATTTTGGCTATCATTTTAGAATAATCTTGTTGCTTTCTGATGTGTAAATGTCTGTTCTCTGGTCTATGAGGGGGTGGGCCTTGAAAGGGGTTGGTATGCTTTAACATGTGAAGAAGCTGCTGCTAATAACTGGTGTTAATTCATGCCTGTGTGCTTTCCTAGCATGTAATTCTGGAAACAGCAACTCATGGATGCTACATGCATTGTGAACACTTTTACCAGATTCAATCAAGTTGATGACATTTAGTAAATGTAAAAATAATACATGCTGGGGAAAAGAAAACTTTCATAGACCAACTGTCCAAAATGCACTGCACTCATTATCCAACTTATAGAATTTTAAAAACCTTTGTATAATTCCTTAATATCTATTAAAAAACAAAGGAAAAATTGAAAAAAAAACTTTAAGAGACATTACTGAATTTATTCTCTTAGTTTCAATTTCTTCATTTATGGTAAGGATGCTTTCAGTAACCTAAGAAGAAAAAATAAGTTTGTGTGTTATTTTTGAACATTCAATCCATGTTTAAGAAAAAGAGAGAAAAAGACACTAATGTTTTGAGTCATTTTCTTTGCAATGTCAGGGTTTCACTTTTGGGTGGTTGTCCCAATCCTTCATTTCTATTTTACTAGTTTTTCTTTCAAATTTATTATAAAGGTGATGTACAGAGAGGTTACAGTTACTTAAGTCAGGTAATGAGATCCTTTCCTTTGGAGCAGTGTCACCTCCTCCCTTGTTTTCTCCCAGTTTTCCCCTCCCATCTCCCCTACCCTCAGGTTGTAAAGTTCATTTCTAACAGAATGTCTAGTGAATATCACTGCTGAATTGGTTCACTGTTGACTTACCATTTCTGGGCTTCCCAGTTCCATCCCCAAATCAGATAGACTTCTATACAAGACAAAGGGTACAGAAAGCCAATGGGATCTGGTTGCCTCTGCCTTACTTTGCTCTCTATGAGAGCAGATGTCATTGTTTCACCAGCCAAAGGGCCATACATACTATCTTTCCTTCCTCCTCGTAACATTATGCTCTGGGAAGGACAACCATCTCAGGGATGGAGATTGGACCATAGATAACTTTCAAGGACCTTATCCCACCTCCAGCTATCTATGTGTTAATCCAAGTCACACAGCCCTCCTCCATTCTGCCCAACGTCATTCTCATTCCTTTCAACTTTTTTGTTGTCTTTTCATTTTTGGTCCTGGGGCTCAAACCCAGGACACTGCACTTCTAGGCAAGGGCTAAATCCTAGCATCATTACTCTTTTCAATGCTTCTAGGTTGAAGTTCCTTTAAACAAAAAGTATGTCAGCCCTAAAAACCCTTTTATCCTGAAGAGAGACAAGGGTTCTGTCTAGGAGGGGAGGAGAGCACAGAAAATCTTGTAGGGATGTTGACTGTAAGGTGTATGTTGTGTCCTGATGTGGTGCTTCAGTTGCTCAGCACATTGTCCTTCACACCAACTTACTACAGGGCAACAAACTGTGCGCCCCATGTCTGTGCAACCTAAAGGATATACTTTTTTTTGTCAGTTGTAGGGCTTGAACTCAGGCCTGGGTGCTGTCCATGAGCTCTTTTGTTCAAAGCTAACACTACCACTTTGAGCCATAGTGCTACTTCCAGTGTTGAGTAGTTAATTGTAGATAAGCATCTCAGGGGGGAATGTTTCTGCTTGGCTGGCTTCAAACCTCAATCCTCAGATCTCAGCCTCCTGAGATCTGAGATTACAGGTAGCTGGGATTACAGGTGTGAGCCACCACCAGTTCCCAGAATGGGTATACCTCTTTCTAATCCTAGTAAAGTTGTGTGAGACCCTTCTCCTTTGATTTTTTAATATGAGTCAAAATACACATAACATCAGATAATTATTTTCAAATATAAAGTCATTTTAAGGTAAGGTGTGAAACTCCCTAGTTTGAAAACTGTTTTAAATTATTTTTTTGTTCCAGTCCTGAGGCTTGAAACTCAGGGCCTGAGCATTCTTGCTTAGTTTTTGTGCTGAAGCCTGGCATTCTACCACTTGATCCATAGCTCCACTTCTGGCTTCTTTTTTTGTTAACTAATGCTAATTGGAGATAAAACTCTTATAGACTTTCCTGTCTGAGCCAGCTTCAAATCACAACCCTCAGAACTCAGCCTCCTCTGTAGCTAGGATTAGAGGTGTGAGCCACCAGCACCTGGATAGTGTCAAAACTTTCAATCATTCCCCCCCCCAAATACCCTCTAACTTCTAAGTAATCACTTCCCACATTCTGTTACCCATAATCTGTGGCTTACCATGTTGATATTATACTGTGGACTGGTGGAATGGAATTACATGTCTTTCATTTCCTTCTTTCTTTATTTCAGAAATCTTTCTGGAGATAAGAATAGAAATGTTGTGTGTGGCCAGTATAATCATTAAAATTCACCCCTCTAATGAGCATTTGTATTCTACTTCTCAATGGATGAGAGAACTGAATGAGTTTTATAAAAACATTCGTTAATAATCTCTTTCATCATTTTCCAAAGTATAGGGTTAAGGAGCATTGCTAATAAAGGATTTTAAGAACAGAGGGCTTTCTGGATAAGTCCCTTTGGGAGAAATGAATCTAGAGGTTTCTTTGTTACAGGGTATGTCAGCCCCTTTAATGTTCTTAGTGTGATTAATAAACTTCTAAGTTGCCAATAAAGCCTATAAGACTATTTGACCATTGAATATGTTTTCCCTTTGGATATCTGGTAAGATTCATTGTCATCTGTCACCTTTCTTAAAGGAAGTGATCTACTTGCCTAAACTCAAAAGCTACATACAGCTCAGTGTTCAGGAATAGTTACTGAATGGAGGAATTTGCCTTTCCGTTTCTTTATGAATTCTTTGTAACCTCATTGGGTACATATGCCACATTTTCTTGATCCATTCATCTACAGAGGGGCCTGTGGTTGGTTCCATATCTTAGCTATGGTAAATAGTGCTGCAATGAACATGGTTATGTTGGTAAGCGTTAGTATGGCCATGTTTGTAATCATTTGGGTATTTTTTTTTTCGCCTGTAGAATACTGGTAAAATGGACCAGGAGTTTGGCTTAGGGTAGAGTGCTTGCTTAGCATGCATGAAGACTTGGGTTCAATTCTCAGTACTACATATATAGAAAAGCCGGAAATGGTACTGTGGCTCAAGTGGTAGAGAACTGGCCTTGAGGAAAACCCAAGGACAGAGCTCAGGCCCTGAGTTTAGTCCCCAGGACTGGCAAAAATAAAAATAAAAAGAATACTGGAAAAATGAGGAAAATCTACTTTTAATGGCAATTACTAAAAGAACCTGAAGGAAAAGGAGAAAAGCCATAGTGCCATCTTGAGAGTTTGAAAAATCTCAGTATCCCAATATCACCAACAAATCCCCCCCAAAAGCAAGTTTTAATAATGACCTCATCTTTGAAGAGATGAACTTCTTTTTTTTTTTAAATTAAATCCATGTACCAATAAGCTGTGGTGACGATTGTTCAAATCATATCTACAGTAAAATGTCTTAACAACTACTTTCACACTGTAGGATTTCTCTTGATATTGAAATCTATGGAAGGCTTTTTGATCTCCCACCACAGATGGGTGGGTTTATCTCACGAGAGATGATGGAGCTGTGTAACGAAAGGTTGCAAGCTGCATTAGGGGACAGGAATTCCAGAAACTATTAGGACTTGAATTATTGGTTTGAAAGTGTCATCTCAAAATTCCCATTGGAAGGAGGATTTCAACAGGTGGGTTCCGAGCAGGTGGGCTGAGAACAGGTGGGCTGAGAATAGGTGGGCTGAGAACAGGTGGGTTCAGAGCAGGTGGGTTCAGAGCAGGTGGGCTGAGAGCAGCTAGTCTGAGAGCAGGTGGGCTGAGAGCAGGTGGGCTGAGAGCAGGTGGGCTGAGAGCAGTGGCAGCAGCAGGCTGGGCGGCAGCAGGACTGTCCACAGTAGGATGGGCGGCAGCAGGAGGCCTGGGCATGGTGCAGCTGGCAGCAGGTAGGGGGTGTGCAGCTCACCACGCAGCAGGGAGGCAGGCAGGTGCCCTCCACGCGGCAGTCTGGGCGGCACCACCTCATACGACAGCTGACAGATGTAGAGCCACCCATCAGGCCAGAGCCAATGCCACCTCCAACACCACAGCCTGTTTTGGAGCAGCTGGTCTGGGAGCAACTTGGCTGGCAGGAGCTGGAGCTGCAGTTTCCACCCGTGGAGCAGTTGGGAATCCCACAGAAGCTGGTGGAGCAGCAGGCCATGGTGTCAAGAAGTTGGGTTGAGGGTTGTGTGGTTAGAAGACGTTTCTGAGTTATGACTGCTTCTTCCACCTCAGGCCTTTTATAAGCCTTAGCTAGTTGGCCCATGACAGACAACATTTTTATCATCTTACTCTTAAAACAAGCTTTTCTGGGGTCCTCTGATTGTTGCTGAGTGCCTTTAAACATGTCTTCTAATGATTTTTCCTTATTGCTCAGATAATACTCAGCACGTGTGAAGCGATGTTTATGCTTCATTTCTAATCATCGCTGTAATTTCCACTCAGTGGGACAGCAGCCTTGAGCTTGTGCTGGCGGTATGGAACCGGACAAAGTGACTCTCTCCCATCGGAGAATGTGATCTTGGAGGTGTAGCTTACAGATCTAGAAAAGAATTATTAACCAAACATTGTCCTTCATGTAATTACTACCTTTATATCTTTTATATTAGTGAGATTATTGTCTCTAAACCAGCCAGGTTGGTTTATGTCACTTAAAGGTTTTTAATGCAAAAAGATGAAGTTGGATTTCAATAATTAACATAGATTTTAATTGCTGTTAGCTGCCCAAAGAAAAGATGTAATTTGGGTCTTTTTCTTCCCTGAATGTTTAGGGTTAGGAGAGAAAGTAAAATATGGTGTTCAGATCCCATGTTTTTGCTGTGTATGCTATTTGTTCCTCCCTTCAAGTCATGAATAGAAACATGGAGGTAGCTTTACTTTTTTTATGAGGTGGAGATACTGGTTTATACACAGACAAGATTGCATTGGAATATGATTCATGATCTGTTGTCAATAAAAGTGGTATGTTGTCACAGGGATAGGCATGGTACAGCCTGGGTAGATGCAGGGCTGGGCACTGGTAGTACATGCCAGCAGCAATCTTAGCTGCTCAGGAGGCCTAGATCTGAGGACTGAGCCAGCCTAGGAAAGAAAAGTCTGTGACATTCTTACTTTCAATCAACCAGCAAAAAGCAGGGAATAAAGGTATGGATCAAGTAGCAGCTTGAGTATAAACCAGCCTTGAGTATAAAAAGTCAAGCAAGAAGGTAAGGCCCAGAGTTCAAGCTCCAGTAACACACACACACACACACACACACACACACACACACACACACACACACACTGGTTATGTATTTTCATTGAATGGTGGAGGTGAAAAGATTAGTAAGTCATCTTCTTTCACCACACTAGAATCTGACATCATTTTATTATAAATAGCATGTTGTTTGATTCGACTATTCACAGAGCACTAAAGGGTTTATAAAAAGGAAGATTCTCTTTGTCTCAGCATACAAATCAGTGCAGGAGGGCATTAAACCAAGAACTGAGTCAAGCATTGAACCATTCTGGCTCAATGTTCTAAGTATTGGTTGTATACCATAAACCACATCTAATTTCCATTCAGCTTGATTCCTTGATGCTGGTATACTACTGAGTCTGAAAATAGCTACATTTGGGGGGAGTTTAACTAATTTTCTGCAAAGCTAGAAGAAGAGCCAGATATTAAATTCCTGTCTTCCTTAGATCAGTTATTTTAGTGTTGTAACAATCTACCTTCAAGGATCAAATATTAGTGAAATTCTTTGTTTCCTGGTCTTACTTTAAACACCTTAATATTAGAATAGAAATATGAGGTGATGAACAAAATCATTGTGAAATAGTGATTTTAAACACACAATGAAGTATAAATGTGCTACAACTCTTATAAGCTCTCTTTTAAGTTGATTCATAATTGTTTCCTCAATTCAACTTGACTGATGTTCCTTCTGGATTTCTGTGTCTGTCATATTCATCATGTTTCCGGTATTTTGTGGACATAATCTCAGTTCAGCTATTACTATCCATCACCTAGATCCGGGCAGTGGTTCTCTTTCTAGAGCTAGGCCTTCTGCCTTTGCAAAGAGTTCAGATAGGTGACATGCTAGTGCCACCTCCAGCCTCTAAAACTTTTTTTTTTTGCCACTCCTTGGCTTGAGCTCAGGGCCTGACCACTGTCCTTGGACTTTCTCAAGGCTAGAGCTCTACCACTTGAGCCTCAGCACCACTTCAGGCTTTTTTCTATAGATGTGGTACTGAGGAACCGAACCCAGGTCTTTGTTCATGCTAGGCAAGCACTCTACCACTAGGCCAAACTCCCGGCCCCTCTCAAACTTTTAATAGCTCCTTCCTGGTTATTTGCCAACATGCAAATCATACAAATTTTCTAGAATTTTCTTCCTTTATGATTCTATGTATGTCCGGTACACCAGTCAGACTGTCCTTTGCACAATCCTTATGGAAATCACTCCATACTTTTGCCTATACTGTCACCTGGATTGCTACTTTCCTTGTAATTCTGGACACACGAATTTATTCCTTTTGTGTGTTCATGCTGCAGCTTTAACTCAGGGCCTTGCTCTCTTGCGTGTTTCATTCTGGCTTTTTTTTCTAGTTACATAGAGATAAAACTCTCTGATTGACTGACCTGGCTGATGTTGAACCATGATCCTTAGATCTCAGTCTCCTGAGTAGCTAGGATTTTGGGTATGAGCCACTGACTGGCACTCAGCTAGACACCCAAATCTTTACTTATAAAACTTTTCTTTTTTTGAGTTGTTCTTCTTTTGTCAACAATAGCTTTCCAGTCATACTGTGTATTGTTTCTCATATTGTGTTTCTCATAGTCTATTTTTTAATTGATTTATGGTAGACTGGACTCAGACTTCTCTACAAGTTTTTAAGTAGGTGAATTTTATTTGATTGAACTCAGGGCTTGGGTGCTGTTCCTGCACTCTTTTGCTCAAGGCTAGTGTTCTAACACTTTGAGTCACAATGCCACTTTTCAGTTTTTGACTTGTTAATTGGAGATAGGAGTCTCTTGGACATTTCTGCCTGGGCTGGCTTTGAACCATGTTCCTCAGATCTCACCCTCCTGAGTAGTTAGGATTTACAGGCATGAGCCACCAGTGCCTGACTAGGTGAATATTTTTCCCATATATTTTTATTATAATTAATAGAAGGGCTACATTATATTCACCAGATAGAAGGTGTATTACTTCACATACATTGATACCCTTTCTCATGTCTTGGTCCCTATTTCCCTCCCCCTACCCCCGCTCCTCATCTTGTTTTTCCCCCTTCCCTATCCGATTTCAAATAACCAAATAAGCATATATCCAATATATCAGATAACCAGGTAAAATACTGTAACAATATGAGATAACCAAGGGACAGCAAAAGAGATGAGAGATAACATAGTATGTTAAGGACAACAATCACTCATTATATGGCTTTTGTTTCTATATCCTACAGGTCCTTTTATTTAGCATCATACTATATGGCCTTATGCATCTAGGTTTTGCTCTATTGTAAGTCTCTGCTAGGAGAACCCAAGGTTTCTACTGATTATGACCAATGAGGGAAATAATTGAGCCTAAGTTCCCTTGAGTCTGGCTTACTTCACTTAGTATGATTTTTTCTAAGTCTTTCCATTTCCTTACAAATGGGGTGATAATCATTCTTTCTGACAGCAGCATAGAATTCCATTGAGTATAAATACTACATCTTGTTGATCCGCTCATCAACTGAGGGGCATCTGGTTTGGTTTCATATCTTTGCTATGGTAAATAGTGCTGCAATGAACATTGTTGTGCTGGTGAATTTAGCATGTCCTTGTTTCTGGATGATTGGGTAAATGCCAAGTAGTGGAATTGCTGGGTCACAGGGGAGCTCTATGTTTAGTCTTTTGAGGAACTGCCATACTGCTTTCCATAGTGGTTGAATGAGTTTGTACTCCCTCCAACAGAGTAGTAGTGATCCTAAGTGAATATTTTAAACTCTGTTTTAATGCCTCTTGAGTAACAAGCAGTCTGTGACATGCAGAGAGCAGGGCAGCAGGTATCATTGTGCTGAAATGCAATGAAAATTTAGCCTAAGTAATGAAACTCAAAGCAGTGTTTGTGGGGCCAAAGAGAAGTTTATTAGAAGAGAACCATGCTCTAGGACCTTAGAACTAAGTCTGGGTCTCCAGTCACAGGCTCGTTGATCTGGTAGCTTAGAGTGGAAAGCTTGTTAGACAGAGAAAAGACTTTTCCAGAAGGCTGATTGCGTGCTGTGGGCAAACGGGCTCACTTAATCAGCAGCAGGAGTTGCAGCTGGAGGTCCTGCAGGTGGTGCGGCAGGGTGCAGGCTGGCAGCAGGGAGGCCGGCAGCAGGGGGCCTGCACAGTGATGGGCTGGCAGCAGGTGGAGGCCCAGCAGCAGGGCCTGCAGACCACAGCAGTGCAGGAGGTGGGGCAGCAGGTGATGGGGCGGCAGCAGCCCTGCTGCAGGCCACAGGGGTCGCAGCAGATGGGGCGGGGGCTGGGCTGGCAGATGGGGCGCGTGCAGTGGGGCACGCAGGTGACAGGGCGGCACACGGTGGTCTGGCAGGACACGGGGCGGCAGCAGCAGGGGTCTCGGCAGCAGCAGGGCTGGAGGCAGCAGCTCTGGGAGGAGAAGGAGCCACAGCAGGAGCCGGTCATGGTGGTGTCTGGCGGGGTGTGGAGTGGAGGAGTGGAGAGCAGGTGGGTGTTTTGGGGTATGGTGGCCTCCTCTTCTGCTGGCCCTTTATATACATAGCTGGGTCCTCGTTACTCCTCGTGTTATTATTTTGGCCGATCAGGCAGAGTTTTGCTTGACCAATGGCTGACTCATGATCTCATTAAGGGATATTTGTCGCATCTCTCAATATGACTGTATTCACAGCATTCATTACCAAAAAACCTAAAAATTTGGTCATGAGAGATGATCCAGTTCTTCTAATGGACAGATAATGCATTTTATGGGGACAGAGTGTGGTTTTGTGGCCACATGGATGTATTGGTCAACCTAGGAGATTCAGGTTATCTAGCATTGTTTGTCATTTCCTTGTGATGAGGCTATTCAGAATTCTCTCTTGCAGCTCATTTCGATTACACAATACTGTATCATTTGCTATAACCACCATATGGGATGGAACACGAGACATTCTCCTAGCTTGCAGTGACCAAGCTTTGTCCTTCCTCGCACTGCCTGATGTTCCCTTTACGTAGAAACATCCAGATAAGCCTGGAGAGAATGGTCCCAAGGGAATGCTAGTTTTTAGAAGAATCAGTGTAGAGGAATTCATAAAGCACTTGCTAGATCCTTCTCCACTAACAGCCTCCCTGCAAATCTGACATGCCTGCCTTGGGAATACATTTGCTTGTCCTTTGATAGAGAAGAATGTATGTATCTTCTGTATAATCACACAGAAACTCACACACAGAAAATTGTGGAAACCAGGTAGATCTTAGAATCAAGCATTTAAGACTTTCATGTATATTTTCCCTTTTTATTCCAATTCAGATGGTTTATATCTAACTCTGGTCCTTCTGGTCCCAGAATGCTAATTTTCAATCTCTAAACATGACATTTTTAATACTTGCCTTAATGAGTAGAGCAACTTTTTGTATGTCGTGAAGAGCTGAGATGCTGAATGCATCGGTTCACGCCTGTAAACCTCCCTACTTAGAAGGTTGAGACATGAGGATCATGGTTTGATGCCAGCCCTGGCAGGAAGATCCGAGAGACTCCTTCTCCAATTAACCAGAAAGAAAAAAGGAAAGAAAGAAGAAGGAAAACAAAAAGAAAGAAGAAAGAGAGAGAGAAATAGAGACATAGACAGAGACAGAGTCGGAGGTGGGGGGAGAGAATGAAAAAAAGACCAGAAGTAGAGCTGTGACTCAAGTAGTAGAGTGCCTGCCAGCCTTGAGCAAGAAAGCTAAAGGACAGCACCCAGACCCCCAGTTCAAGGCCCAGGACCACTGTGAGTGTGTGTGTGTGTGTGTGTGTGTGTGTGTGTGTATACACGATTTGAATCATGAGAGGTTTTTCTCTTAATGCACCATGATTTGTGTGCTATGGCTACCAAGTGAGAGGATGGAGGTTTTCTGAGCCATCATTATTCAGGGAAAGTGTGTTAGAAGGTTGTTTTTTGGCTTTCATCTTATGCCCTGCCTGATGAAAATGTGGTGGGCCTGGCTTATTCTAGAGCATGGTTGTGGGCAGTGAGGGAGCAGACTCTTTCCCTTCCATCTTTCCCTTTCGTGTTGGTTGCCAGGAAGCATTTAGATCCCTTTAGAATAATATTTCTCTTTCCAAAAAAAGTACTTTGAGCACATTTGGGGATCTAAAGCTCCCCCAAATAGAATTTGTTGTTGGTTGTGGGGCTCGAACTCAGGGCCTGGATGCTGTCCTTAAGCCCCTTTGTACTCAAGGCTAGGGTTCTACCACTTGAGCCACAGTGACACTTCCAGCTTTTGAGTGGTGAATCGGAGATAAGAGTCTCACAGGGACTTTTCTGTATGGGTTGGCTTTGAACTATGATCCTCAAATCTCAGTCTCCTGACTAGCTAGGGAACAGGTGTGAGCCGCCAGCACCTGGCTCCCCAGATAGGATTTGAAACATCATTCCCAAACTTTGAATATGGAACTTCACAACTGAAGAGACAAAGGAGGGAGACTTGAAGAAGTCTCTATCCACTCTAAAGACCTTCCACTCTCCCACGCTTCTCATTCTTTTCTTTGTGCACAGACATAATAGAATCTTAGATGTAAGTAATACTTTGAGGACATATTATTTCCTAATCAGCCTTTGTGTTGCTGTGGTACCTTTGTGGTGACAGAACTATTGTCAACATTGACAAAAGTTAGTGTAAACCAAAATAACTTCTTTACTGAAGGTACTGCTTTCATAAAGCCAACCCAAAGGGATTTCTTTTTCTCCCCTGTGAAATTGTCTACAAAGGATTGTCTACTAACAGGATTACTGAGTGAAATCTTCCAGGCTTTAGTCATTCGACACACTCATCCTCACCTGCTAGACCCACCTCATTTTCTGGTAGCTAACTTTAGGCTCCTGACACTGGTTTCCAGGGCCACAAGGCTGCAGGAACTCAGATCTTGCTGTGTCACTGGTGGCAAGTTAGATGCTATTTAAATTTGTTCCCATAGAATTGATTGCAGGTCACCATGTTATTATTTTTTTAAGCAAGCCATTCTTAATGTGTCAAATTAGTGAATGTATTCATTTAAATACAAATACAAGATACATCTGGGTGCTGGTGGCTTATGCCTCTAATCTTGGCTGAAATGAAGCCAGCCCAGTTAGATAAATTCATGAAATTTTTATCTCTATTAACCAGCGAAAAAAAATCCAAAAGTTTCTTAAATTGTAAAGTTCCAGGCTTGAACAAAAGAGCCAATTGAAAGCATATATATACACATATATATACATACATATATGTATATGTATGTATGTATATATATATATCATATCACACTGCCAGGTAACTCTAAATCTATTCTGAATATCTAACCAATCAGGAATTAAGATGCTATTTATGCTCATTTAAGGTTCTGTTGATGGTTGGTTATTTGGTTATATGGCTTTGTGACAAATAATGATACATATCAGGATTGTCATGGGATTTAAATGAGATAATACTTGTCCAAGACTTAAGAACAGTGTCTGACAGTGTCTTGTATCTGTCAAAACAAACAAATAAATGCATTAAATAAAGATATGTAATTAGAATTCTTTTGCTGTCTCTTGTTTATCTCATATTGTTACAGTATCTCACTTTGTTATCTGATATATTGGATATATTTGTATATGGTTATTTGAAATTGGGGGGAAAACAAGATGAGGGGTGGGGGTGGAGGGGAGGGTAATGGGGACCAAGACATGAGAAAGGGTATCAATGTATGTGAATTAATGCACCTTCTATCTGGCAAATATCATGTAACTCTTCTATTAATTACAATAAATATATATATAAAGAATTGTCATATTATGTTATACCAAATAAAGTATTTTTCAATTTAGGACAAAACCAACATATTTGATGTGACAAATGGCTACCACAGCATGTGCATCAAATAAGATGCTTATTCAATGACTGGTTTCATTAGTAATATGAGGCAAAGTTAAAATACTTAGAAGGGCCAGGTGCCGGTGGCTCATGCCTGTAATTCTAGCTACTTAGGGAGCCTGACCTCTGAGGATCATTGTTCAAAGCCAGCCTGGGCAGGAAAGTCTGTGAGACTCATAACTGTTTGTTCAAAAAATGTGAAGATGGATGGCAATTGGTTAAATTGCTTGGGAAATGTCATTGATGTGTGATTTCTTAGCTCAGAAAAGCCATCATGGAAACTTGATATAGATTTAATGTCCATACTTGAGTTGGCATTGTAAATAATATTCTAAATACATATCATCAGGCATGTAAGACAGATTCATTATCCAAAGTGAATAATGAATTGAGTACAAAATGAAACAAGGGCCAGGAGTTTGGCCTAGTGGTAGAATGCTTGCCTTGGCATGCACAAAGACCTGGGTTCAATCATTGGTACCACATACATAGAAAAAAAAGCCAGAAGTGGTGCTGTGGCTGAAGTAGGCCTTGAGAAAACCCAAGGACAGTGCTTAGGCCCTGAGTTCAAGCCCTGGGACTGTCAATACACAAAAAGGAAATGTAATAAAGCCCATAATTACTTTGGGAAGATGAACATGCTTCTGCCTTACTGAACAGACATGTTTGACTCAAGGTCTCATGTCAGGGAACGTGTTACTCTCTGGGATTGTTTCTTGACATCTGGGCTTATAATTGCATTTCATCTATATTATCTATCCATTCATTCATTCATTCACAATTCACTGTTCACTGTTCTTCAAAAACAGAGGCGATGAGCAAAATTTCACTTAGGCTTCTCCCCACTTCCCCCCACCTTCCACCTTTTGGCTTTTGTGGTGTGCCAACACGTGTTAAACTCAGGCAACCAACCCCGACCTGGTGGATGGAGGCTCTCCCAGACACAGCTTTCTAATGCAAGACATTTCTCGGATGGCTGATGTGTGCCTGGAACTCCCTGCGTGTGAAAAGGACACACTCACTTCCACCTTTCTGTCCAGATAGGTAAGTCTTCCTGTGAATGGCATTCCCAGGATTAGAAGAGAACTAGTCAGACTTGGGTTGTTGCAGAAAAACCATCATAGAAGACTGTTCTGCCTCTGGCCTCAAAAAATCTCCAGACCACCAAAGAATCAACTTCAAACCCATAAGATTATTGGTGTGAAGGGAAATATCACCAAGACCAGGTTTTCCATGCAGAGAGCATCATGTTTATTAGAAAACAGAGAACATGACAGTGGGTCCAAGGCAGACAGTGTGGAAAGCTGTCTTTACTGGGTAGTAGGAACTAGCTTGAAGCCATGAGCAATCCGCTTCTGGAGGAAATGCCGAGAAGCGACTGCAAGACCCTCAGCAGCATCGGGCATCTCAGCAGCAGGAGTTGCAGCTGGAGGTCCTGCAGGTGGTGCGGCAGGGCGCAGGCTGGCAGCAGGGAGGCCGGCAGCAGGGGGCCTGCACAGTGATGGGCTGGCAGCAGGTGGAGGCCCAGCAGCAGGGCCTGCAGACCACAGCGGTGCAGGAGGTGGGGCAGCAGGTGATGGGGCGGCAGCAGCCCTGCTGCAGGCCACAGGGGTCGCAGCAGATGGGGCGGGGGCTGGGCTGGCAGATGGGGCGCGTGCAGTGGGGCACGCAGGTGACAGGGCGGCACACGGTGGTCTGGCAGGACACGGGGCGGCAGCAGCAGGGGTCTCGGCAGCAGCAGGGCTGGAGGCAGCAGCTCTGGGAGGAGAAGGAGCCACAGCAGGAGCCGGTCATGGTGGTGTCTGGCTGGGTGTGGGGTGGAGGAGTGGAGAGCAGGTGGGTGTGATGTCTTCCTCTTCTCCTTAGGCCTTTTTATACCTGGCTAGGAGTGGATGACCCCTGCCCCAGGTCACATGACTATTTCCTCATTTTGGGGTGTATTCCTTCTGAAATGACATCCAGTAGGTAAGTTCTCCAGCCATCTTTTAAGTTGCTAAGTACTCATAAAAGCCCCGATTACCCTTATTTAATGGGGAAGCCATTATGTTTTGTTATTTCTGCTTCAAATATGAACTGAATGACCAACTTCAAAGTCTCCAATTACCTTTGTAATTTGCTGATGCTTTCGCCAGGTGTTGTTTTGAGAGCAGCTGTAGCTGTCATGGCCTTAGCGTTCCTTACTAACAAGGGGAGGGAATTTGCTAAGCAGTGATTAGCATTTTCCATCGCTCCACTGATGTAAAGCAAGTTGAGAATGCCACTGCAACATTTTGTCATTTTTTTTTGCCTGTCCTGGGGCTTGAACTCAGGGCTAAGCACTGTCCTTGGGCGTTCCCAAGGCTAGAGCTCTATCTTTAGATCTACAGCTTTTTCTATATATGTGGTACTGAGGAATCGAACCCAGGTCTTCGTGCATGCTAGGCCAACCTCCCAGTCCAATTGCAACATTTTGAAAATCCAAACTTCTATTAGTCAGAGAAGACATTTCCAGGCTATTTTTGGAGCCACAGGGATATATCTTAGTAGGCCTTGCAGCCCAACACTTGTGTAGACTTAGAAGTTTGCTCATTGATTTCCAGGGTTTTATCTTTCAAAACCAAGGTGAATTTCATTATTTACACCCTTCATTTACTATCCCTGTGTTGTAACTCTGTTCAGGCATCATAGTTCCTGAAGTATATTAATTTATATTATTAATAATGTAATAATAAAATGAAGTGAAACACTTATTAAATTAGTCCTCATCATCTTTCTAGATGGCAAACCTACTCATTTTCCATTTTTGGTGTAAGGAACCTGATAAGCAACTTGCTTGAGGTTATACATCTACTAAGTATGAGAGCCAACACTTAATTCCAGAAATTTCTGTGGGACATTGCAATCCTGGAGAGGTAGAGAATGGGTGTGTGAAATCACATTCCCAGGCCTCAATAAATGTCTAGTGTAATTAGGAATTTTAATGGTATATTTACCTCTAAAACAACTATTATTTGTGACATGGCTAACTGTGAGAGTCATCTGAAAAGACTTGATATCTTGCCGGTACCCTCAGGAATTGGAATTATGTCCTATGCAGTCTTTTGAACACCCCAAAACATGTTCCTGTGGACATAGTACCATAATTGCACATAATTAAGAGGCATGTGAAGAAAGGTGGCAGAAGAATGAAGAACTCGAGTACATCTAGGTAAACGTTGCCATCTCCCAATATTCTAAACCCTGAGTTAGAGATCCCAGCTGACAGTGGTCTCAGCTCCATCTTGCCTGTTGCTAGGTCTCGAGCACCTTCCTGTGTACTAGGCTTGAGCTCATTTTTACTACAGAACCAACAATCCTGTCTCGTGATTTCTAACTTGGAGGACTTCTGGGAAAATCATGCCATGAATATGTTGTAGCTCTTACCTCTTGATTTACCTGGGGCTGGCCTTTACTTGCAACTAATTCTGTTCTAGATCTGTGGCTGAAGTCTCAGGTTCATCCCTTATTGGTCACTGCCGGGGCCAACTGGCAGCAAACCAGGGTTCGCAGATTGGGGTTCCTGAAATCAGGGGCAAGGACTAGCAAGAAATAGAAGAGAGACAGACACACCAGGTCCGGGATGTCCGCAGTCCAGGTAAAGACTCCCGAGACTCCCCGTTTATTTTCCACTCCCGCTTCTTCCCTCCTCCAGACCCAGGGAACCTCCAGGTGTTACATTCATATGGTAATTCTCAGGTCATTTACATAGAATAGGGCCAGAAAACAATAAGACAATAAAGCCATCGTCTGATGCAAGTCAAGGTACAGTTTGATTCCACTCTGGCTCCCAACAGGTCACCTTGCTTTCAAAGCCCCTTTCAGGCTTACCTAGAGCTGTACTAGCCAGTATGACTAGGACTTGGGTTACCATGAAAAACCAACCCCCAACCAACCAAGATCCAGTAATAATAATGAATTTTGGAGAAAATAAAGCATTATGTATCTTACAGCACACTGACAAACAAGCATTTGGAAGTCCAAAGAGAAAATTCTAGATGGCCACGGTAGCTCAGACCTTAATAATCCTAGTTACACATGAAGCTAGGATCTCAGAACCACAGTTTCAAGCTAGTCTTGGTAGAGAAGTCTAAGAGACTCCATCTCTATCCAGCAAAATGCTAGACTGGAGATGTGGCTCAAATAGTAGAGTGCCAGTCATGAGCCAAAAAACTGAGTTCAAGATCTGGTACCAGTCCAAAAAGGAAAAAGGAAAAAAAAAAAGTGGAGAGGCAGAAAATTGATGTAGTTGGAGATTTAAAAATTTAGTTATCAAGGAAAGGCAGAAAAAATTAGACTTGTAAGCCTATGTATAAGTAAACTATCAGACCATTAATAAAGAAAAGATTCCATTGTTGCACAGATTGAAAATGTAAAAATTGCAGTGCTTGGGAATTCCTAACACTCAGTACCTGCATAAAATACTTTAGAAAGTTTTACCATGTCTAATGGAAGAGTATCTCTCATCCTGAGGTGACTTACCTTGCTTATTGAAAATATTTCTATGCCTAGAATGAAAAGAATTGAGCTAGAATTATGTCCACCTCTCTTCTGATGCTCTTAGTATTTATTTGACAAATACTTTCTGATTACTTTCTATGTGCCAAGGACCTCCTATTGTGCAAGATCGGTAGACATTCAGTAGTGAACAAAATGAATCAAGATCTTTCCCCTCTGTCAGGCATCAGTGGCTCATGCCTGTAATCCTAACTACTCGTGAAGCTGAGATCTGAATATCATGGTTCAAAGCCAGGCAAGGCAGGAAAGTTGGTAAGACTCTTATCTCCAAAGAGCTGAAAGTGGAGCTGTGGCTTAAGTAGCAAAGCATTGGCTGTGAGGGGAAAAAAAAGCTACAGGGAAGTACATAGAACCCTAAGTTCAAGCCCCATACTAGCACAAAAAAAATATGACAGATCTTTCTTACAAAGCTTCCTGCCTGGCTCTTAGTAATAATCAGGTGATGTGACTAAGCTCACAAGCTGCATATTCCATATAACTCATTGAGATTAAGTGCCAAGGACATAAAATATATTTCTGAGGGCAACAGCCATTACTAGTCCAGATTAGCCCACAAGTGTCTAACAAACAACAACAAACTCATCAATACAGATTGCTATCAAAACTATATCAGCTGTCGTATTGTCATTGTTTCAGTAATGAACTGCATCCTGAGTTCATAACTTGGTTCCGACCAAGACTACGTTTCTCTCATTTTTCTCAGCAGCAGGTTGGGAGCAGAATTGACCATGGTGGTGCTGGTGGAAGCCATAAAGACCATAGAGTAGAGGTTGTTCCTTTAAAGAAGGTAATTCAGTGGTGAGAGATTCTCTGGCTATCATTGGATATCATTAATTGCACCTTTTTTCCATATTAGGTAGCATATACCTCTATAACCCAGGGTTTTCTTTTGTTATGAGTCCCACTTGGACTGTCCATGAGTCAAGTTCATGATCAGAAAGACTCACTTGGAGCCTCACCATACAACCTGTGGCTTGAAGACACATCCCATGAGAGGATTTGAACTATCTGAACTGCTTTGAAAAACCAGAGACCTTGCACCTGAATGCTCTTCTAGTTAAGCTCAGAAAAGGTCTCTGTGAAAACTCCCTTCCCTTGTTTGCATTATTTCATAATTTAAGCTGCAAGTAAACTTTTGAAGGTTCAGAAATAATAAGAAGAAACATATTTAATTCCCAAGAAATTATTTTTTATTTCTTTTTTATTATGGGAAAACAGCATAATAATAAACATCCTGGGGTGTGGGAAGCATTCCATTTGATGCCCTTGAAATGGTAGAAAAATGATGATTAGTCCAGGGGATAGAACTTCGTTGAAGAGGAACTTTTATCTTTGTTTATGAATTTCTTGGGAGCCAGATCTAGGGCTTAGACTCGGGGCCTCATGCTTTTGCTTAGTTTTTTTTTCACTCAAGCTTGGTGCTCTCCAAAGCTTGGCTTCTGGCTTTTTGCTGGTTCATTTGGAGATAAGAATCTCATAGACTTTTCTGTCCAGGCTGACTTCAAATCATGATCCCGAGATCTCAGTCTTCTAAGTGGCTAGGATTATAGTCCTGAGCCCCTGGCACCAGGCTGATGCATTCTTTTTCTTGTTGATTTAACTAACGAGAGTGGAGATTTTTCTCAAGGTTGTCAAACAGGGCCAAAATCAGCCGCAGAATCATGTGGGGAAACAGACAGTTCCAGGTGAGTTAGTGGTTGAAGGATACACAGGTGGTGTCTCATCCTTGCCACTGTCTGCACACCTGGCACGGCTCTTTGTCGGGCATCTCAGCAGCAGGAGTTGCAGCTGGAGGTCCTGCAGGTGGTGCGGCAGGGCGCAGGCTGGCAGCAGGGAGGCCGGCAGCAGGGGGCCTGCACAGTGATGGGCTGGCAGCAGGTGGAGGCCCAGCAGCAGGGCCTGCAGACCACAGCGGTGCAGGAGGTGGGGCAGCAGGTGATGGGGCGGCAGCAGCCCTGCTGCAGGCCACAGGGGTCGCAGCAGATGGGGCGGGGGCTGGGCTGGCAGATGGGGCGCGTGCAGTGGGGCACGCAGGTGACAGGGCGGCACACGGTGGTCTGGCAGGACACGGGGCGGCAGCAGCAGGGGTCTCGGCAGCAGCAGGGCTGGAGGCAGCAGCTCTGGGAGGAGAAGGAGCCACAGCAGGAGCCGGTCATGGTGGTGTCTGGCTGGGTGTGGAGTGGAGGAGTGGAGAGCAGGTGGGTGTTTTGGGGTATGGTGGCCTCCTCTTCTGCTGGCCCTTTATATACTAGTCTTGGCATGGATGACCTCCTCCCCTCCCCCTCAGGACACAAGGTCACATCCTGGAGTCGTGGTCATCCATGGAAATGAAAGCCCTGGGTTGTGGCTGAGGCTGAAATTCCAGCACCAGGAAGAATATTTACCTTTCCATCTCCCTGCTGTTTCCCTTGAGATGAATGCCTCACGTTTATGTCATCAGAAGAATTATTTATCCGTCAGCCAACCCTTGCAGGCCAGGTCATGTGACAAGTTGAAAGTGTGAGGGATCAAGTCCTGTCACCATTACCCTTTCCTCCATATCATCAGATCTGAAGAGGAGCCAGACATGGATGCAAGCACATGAGTCACAGGTCTGGTTTTGGATTGGCATTTGGATGAAGTAACCATCTGGCTAAAACCAAATTGGCTTGTAAAAGGTGATGTGTATCTAGTCTGCTATGAAAACATGGCCCAGAGCTTCTGCAAAACAAATGTTACTATGCTTAGAAGGAAATACCCATCAAAGCCTTGCTGTGATGGTTGTTAGTAGCAGTCTGAGTTGGCCTACAACTCACAATCAATTAGAAGCCATTATGTAAATAAATAGCACAATAACATCGTACTATTTGGTGGGGGTGGGGGTGGGGGGAGATTGCAGAAAGAAAAATAAATACTGAATTGTTTCCTATCCTACAATATTCACAGATGTAGAATGGTCCTCCTTGACAACCTTTTGAGCAATCCCAGCTCCTGGTTAATTAAATTTCTGGTCTGGGAAAAACAATTTATAAGCCTGGTACCATTGGCTCATGCCTATAACCCTAACTTTCCATAGAAGGCTGAGATCTAAGGGATTGTGATTAGAAGCCAACCTGGACAGAAAAGTCTATCAGATTCAGATCTCCAAATCGATCAGCAAAAAGCCAGAAGTGGAACTTTAGCTCAAGTGGTACAGCACCAAGCTTGAGTGAAAATATATAAATTTGTATGTGTGCTGTTAGTACTAGGGCTTGAACTCAGAACCTGGGCACTGTCTTTTAGCTTTTTTACTCAAGTCTGGTGCCCTACCATTTGAGCCACACCTCTACTTCCACCTTTTTGCTAATTAATTGGATACAAGTACCTCATGAATTTTGCTGCCTGAGTTGGCTTCAAATTGTGACCCTTCAAATCTCAGCCTCCGGAGTAACTAGTATTACGGGCAGGTGTGAACAACTGGTACACAGCCTAGAAAGGTAATAAAAAATAGATGAAGGAATCAAAAGGGACAAATTTCTCATTGGCCAATAAGGTCAAACTAAATGAGGATTTTTGTATACACCAGAACTTTTGAATATCATTCTCTGATTAAGTGCTTACATATAAAAGTCAAAACTGGGATAATTCTTGCTTTCTAACTGTACTATACAGAGCTTGTTTTACATTCTTTACAATCTATTAAAGTAGGTATTAAGGAATCATTTGTCTTTCTGTTATAGACAGTATAGTTTGTTAGCTGAGGTGTTTGATTATGGGGTACATGGGTAGGATGATAAAAGAAATGGGAAAGTAATAGACTGGCAAGCTAAAGTAGCCTTGTCCATTATAGCTACGGCCAAGATGATTGGGGGTTTAGGGAATAAATTACATGTTGAAAGGGAGTGAAAATTAATCCAGGGTTTGCTGACAATTTGCAGACCACATTTGCCTCTGAGGTATGTTTTTGTGTGCTTATTTGTTTTTACTTTTCTAGTACTGGAGTTTCAACTCAGGGCCTCACGTTTCCTTGTCTGGTTTGCTTGGTTGGCATGCAACCATTTGAGCCACACTTACAGTCTGGCTTTTTGCTGATTACTAGTATACTGTTTTTTTTTTTTACGTCTGTTTTGTTTGTTACAGTGGTGTTCAGATAAACTACATGTACCATAAATGAATGGTATGGGGAATCTACACATACAAAGCGGTATTGGACACTTTATATATATATGAACTTATTTTCCTTTCTCAGACATCTATAGTAGTGTTAATTTTCCCATTTTTCAGATAGGAAACCCAAGAGACAGAGAGTTTAACTTACATGAAATGTTGAGGCAAATAAGTTAAATAAATAACTATTTGTAGAATTCTTGCTGTAAAGCGAATTACCTTTCTGGTTAGTTTGCTTGAATAAATAGAAATTAAAGACTGAGCTCGGTAGTAGGAAAAAAATGGTGGCTGTCAGTCTCTTCCTTGAAAGCAGAGAAATACACCATCTTAATGCAATGCCTTATGGAGATGGAGGTAAGCTTGGGATATTGTGAATATGGATCCCCCTCACCTAATCTATCCTAAAGTCTGTGCAAGTATGTGTGTGTATGCATCCACGTGCATGCAGTCACGTTTGCATATGTGGTATGAGGGTTGGGACAGGATTGCTAGAAAAGGCTGAGCTGAACTTTTGGAAGTTTTAGGTAAATAAAGAAGAGAGAAAAGGTAGCAGAAATGAGCATTTGAGTATGAGCAAAAGCTAAAACATGTAATACCCAACGGCCAATAACTAGGGAGAGATTATTGTGACTTTAAGAAAGCAATAGGGAAGGAGTGTTAAGACATGGAGGTGTGGAGGTGGGCAAAGAGCAGAGAACAGAGAACCTATCTTGAATAATAGACTAGGGACTAGCTTAGGGCCTCTGTAGGCCCTTTAAATGCCCTTGTCAGGATTGCTAGCCTCCATTTTTCTCCATGTCTGTATAAACAGATTTTTCCTCTTCTTTCTCCTTTATCTTGATTTCATTTCCTTGCACTCCCTCTTTACTTGTTCTTTAGTCTTTTGCCTCTTTAGATTTCTTGTCTCTTTTTGGTTGTTGTCATGCTTATTATACCCACCAGCTCAAGATGCTTTCCTTATGTTTTTTAAAGATTTTTTTCTAGATCTGGAAAAGGGTATGTTAAGTGAATTATGTCAGGCCCAAAGAGGCAAACGATGCATGTTTTCTCTCATATGTGGAAGCAATAGAAATAATTTAGAAATGGAGTTTTTTTGCAAGTGTACACAAATGTATTAACCAAAAATGGTAACTGTGGGGAAGAACACCTAGGATGTAATTCTTTAGAAAAATGAACTCACAGCCCAGCAAAGTGCATATTGGAAACTGGCACTTGAATGGTATATGGGAAGAGGTCAAGGAGAAGGGATATAAATGAGCGAAGAGGATAAAAAATGGTGTTCGATGCATATCCTATGAAATTAAGAAAACTGAGAGGAGCACTTGAGTTGGGAAGGATGAGGGAGCGTGATGAAAAGGACAGAGTGGTGACATCCATAACACGCATGGGTCCTCATAACTGACTGGTTGAATGGCAAACTCCTTTGTACAACTACTTAAAGATAATGATAATAATTTGTAAAATTATTATCCATGTTGATTTCAGCCTAGCTGGGATTGTTTCACTCTTATTATTATTATATTCCTCATTTTTCCCCTTAAACATCTTCTTGCCATCTTATTTGGGGATTTGGGCAGGGGAGTGAAGCTATTAATACTGCCTTGACCAAAAAACACCTCTTCTCCCTCAGGGATGGTGGTACTCTTGAACAAAGTGCTCAAATCCAGATCTCCCCCAGAGATTATGGTCCTGAAGTTCTAATGTGCCTGGAAGTCACATGGATGCCATGATAAGAATGTACCTGTCCCCGGAGATTTTCATAAGGAAGGTTAAGTTTGCAGTCCGGAGATATGCATTTTAATAAGGAGTTTCTGATTGAGATGATGTATTGGTAGCACACAGACAGTACTATTCTAGGAGCCATAGGAGCCATAGAAAGGAGAGCTACAGAGAGATACGCCATGCTGGGTAGCTCATTGCCAGTGACCACTCTGGCCTGGATATAATCTACTTCCACCTCTCTTCACGAACACCTATCTACTTCATGGCACCAGAAGCCCCTGGCTTCAAGAGATATGGCTTGTTTTTCACTATGTGGCAACAACTGAGTGTCCTCTGTAACCATCCAGGACTGACTCAATGTGTTGGATTTCAATGGTTTAAGTTTCATTTAGGCCAGGCTTTGCTTCTCGTGTGTGGATTATGCAATCCTATTTGTTTGAGCACACAAATAAACACTTATTACCGAATGAATCAGGGAATAAGGCAGTTTGCTAGTTCAGGAAAAGTTATTTTATTGATAACACTGAGCACTGCATGGCAAAAGACAATCAAGAGAAATCTGAGCAGCCCAAACCTTCAGGGCTCAGGAGGCATTTGCAAAGCCCATTTGGGGGCATTTTCAAAGGCCAATGGAGATGACTGGATTTTGCTGGGTTGGTGGGAGGAGAGTAATGACTGATCAGGTTCTATCCAGGTTGTGGGATGTTGCATTGTGGAGATCTTTAGGGTTGGGTGGGGGGACGGATCTGCTTCCTTTTAACAGTGCAGATCTTTACATGCTGGCCTGTCCCCTCTCTAGCTCCCAGGGGCTCAGCAGCAGGAGTTGCAGCTGGAGGTCCTGCAGGTGGTGCGGCAGGGCGCAGGCTGGCAGCAGGGAGGCCGGCAGCAGGGGGCCTGCACAGTGATGGGCTGACAGCAGGTGGAGGCCCAGCAGCAGGGCCTGCAGACCACAGCAGTGCAGGAGGTGGGGCAGCAGGTGATGGGGCGGCAGCAGCCCTGCTGCAGGCCACAGGGGTCGCAGCAGATGGGGCGGGGGCTGGGCTGGCAGATGGGGCGCGTGCAGTGGGGCACGCAGGTGACAGGGCGGCACACGGTGGTCTGGCAGGACACGGGGCGGCAGCAGCAGGGGTCTCGGTAGCAGCAGGGCTGGAGGCAGCAGCTCTGGGAGGAGAAGGAGCCACAGCAGGAGCCGGTCATGGTGGTGTCTGGCTGGGTGTGGAGTGGAGGAGTAGAGAGCAGGTGGGTGTTTTGGGGTATGGTGTCTTCCTCTTCTCCTTGGGCCTTTTTATACCTGGCTAGAAGTGGATGACCACCAGGACACATGACTACTTCCTTGATCTTGCAGCCAATTAAGGGAGGAATTAACATGGTCTAATGGTATTTTTGACTACCCTCACCACACACACACACACACACACACACACACACACACACACACACACACACACACATTCATGTGCATGCATCACAAACATTTCTTCAATTCCTTTGTCTTTTTTTAAAACCAAATTTAGGTGTTGGGCTTAATTCTGATGAATCAGCCTTTGAAATATGTGTCTCTCATCCAAAAGAATGTTTTCCCAACCAGATAGGACCTCATCACTCAGCCTTTGGCCCCCAAGCCAGCATTTTACTTCTCCTTACCCACCCTTCAATCACTGCCCAGATAGCCACCCAAGCAGTGACTTGCCTCATTAACACACAGGGGCATGGCAGTCACAGGTTAATAATGTCACTGCAGACAGGCCCATCACCAGCTCCTTCCCAGAGTCTTACATTATGAGGAAGGAGCAAGTGCAGCTGGGGAGATCGTGCCATTCTGGTTTGATCACTCTCTCCAGCACAGGGCGAGGGTTGTTGCTGTTTCTTCTCTTTCACCTAGAATGCCCCCATTTTGTCCATACAACCTGAGTGCAGTTTCCACCTCCTCCACTGTAAAACCTGCTTCAAAAATGCATCGCAATTTGTATCTTTGAAATTTATTTGAGATTAGTCATAACATCTGTATGAACTGGGAGAGCCTATATAGGTTTATTTATTTATTATTCATTTTACAGCTCCGGAGGTATAGATTATCTACAGTTCCACAGTGAGGTTGCAATGTGAGGCAAAATGCAATTGTCTTCTCATGTATTGGTAAGTGCCCTCCATACAGAGAATTATGCTTATCAGACTCAGTGAAACATTATTTAATAAAATAAGCAAAATTCCCCCTCCTCCTCCTCCTCTCCTCCTCCTCCTCTCCTCCTCCACCTTCTTCTTCTTCTTCTTCTTCTTCTTCTTCTTCTTCTTCTTCTTCTTCTTCTGCTTCTGCTTCTGCTTCTGCTTCTGCTTCTGCTTCTGCTTCTTCTGTCCTGGGGCTTGAAATCAGAGCTTAGGCATTGCTCTGAGCTTCTTTTGCTCAAGGCTAGTACTCTACCACTTGGGCCACAGCTCCACTTCCAGCTTTTGGAAGTTAATTGGGGATAAGAGTCTCATACTTCTTGCCTACAGTGGTTTCACACCCTGATCCTCAGATCTCAGTCTCCTTAGTAGCTAGGATGGCAAGTGTGAGTCACTAGTGCCTAGCAAGGGAATAATGTTTTTAAAGAAATTCATGAGAGGATTAGTTCCATTTTTCATCGAAGATCCATGGAAATGCACCATAGATGTGACTTAGGTCAAATTAGTCTTCTTTCTCCCTGCCAAGATTTTATCTTGATTCCATGGTAACATTACTTGATCTTTGACATTTAAACTACAAACAAAATAATTATCTGAAACAATGTGGCAAAAATGATACTATTCTAGGCAAAATGATGTGATTTTTAGAAGAGAAATTTTTGTGATTTGTTTACAAGTAGCCTTTTTCTTTATGACCAATTTTCAATGAACCTTTTTGGTTTCAGTAGTCCTTTGAGACAAAGTTTTATCCTAATTCCATGTATAACTCAGATCTTACTGGGATCTTTTTACCCCACTTTAAGAACAGTTCATCCTAGTTCATCCTTGAGTGTGCTTTGTTATTTGTTGGTGCTGGTCCACAGCTTCCCCCCACTTTACATATCTTATCCTGGCTAGTGATTATAATAATCAATAGAGACAGCTATTGTTTTTTAAAAGCAAATTTTATTTAATATTTGACATACAATTCCATGAAATAGTTTCAGAAAACAATGGCTACACAATAATGTATTGCCTCTGTTGTGTTAGAGCAAGCATCAGTTTTAAGTACAAAGCCATTAAATAACCATCTTTCAACAACTGAAGCAATGACAGAATGTCAAAAGAAAAACAAAGATAGATTAGCATGGTGGGCTATTTTACTTTAAGCACCATTACATGCATGGGTTTCCAGGCATATACAATTGAGTTGAATGTTTGGCATTAACAGAAGAGGTGTTTTATCACCTAGCATTAACACACATTAGAAAACTGTGTAGTGCCAAAAGGATGGAATCCTCCCCACACCCGCACTCTGCAGCCAACAATGTTGTCAACTACGCAATAAAATTTTCTACTGAAAGTTTCTTTATCAAATTACTGCATAAACTGGGAGCAACTTTGAAATTAAGGAGCATGTACTCCGTTGTATTTTCTGTTTACATCAGAAAAAAAATAGAAATGTAAGCCCTGTTATTCATTAAGGAACATTAATTTTACAAAGAGAAAAGACTAAGAACAGATGCTAAGCTAATTAAGCTCTTACTGAAAAAACAAACAAAAAACTAAAACATAAATTTAAAAACCACAACAAATAGATAAATACTGGCTTCAAATTTCATTTTTAAAAATCTTAGATCATATCATTCAGTCTCTGATTTCATCTTGTTATCTATTAAATGAAATATTGGATTTCTAAGCTCCTTCCTTCTTTGCTTCTCTCCTTCTCTCTCTCTCTCTCTCTCTCTCTCTCTCTCTCTCTCTCTCTCTCTCTCTCTCTCTCTCTCTCTTTCCTTTCTCTCTCTAAAGGCAGCAGTTAATGGAACCATTGGTGACCCAGGACATTCTCTGGTGAGATCTTTGTGGAGACAGCTATTGTTATCTTCACTCAGCAGAGGAGAAATCTGAAGCTGAGAGAGATTGGCTAATTTTTCTAGCACTCTGTTCTTTACTTACAGAGTTTGGATTTAAACTCGAGTGTATCAAACACAATAAGCTCATGATTTCACTAAGTGCTTGTAAGTTTAACATGAGCAGATTCACTTAATACTGTTTGTATTTTATTTTATCTATTAACCTAGAAATATATTAACTAATGCCTTCTATATTTTAAGTTTTAAAAATATTTAAAACTAGCCTAAGCACACATTCTAGGTATGACTGTATTTTTCCATCTTTTTAGAAACCTATCTGCTCATCCTTGAACACTGATCAGTGAATTAAATGAGTTTCTCATTACTACCCCGGTTGGATTAGTCAGTGAGGGCTGCATATCAACCACCACAAGCTCCAGTTGCATGCATTGGTTAAGTGTTTATTTCTTGGTCGTGCATCTGTAGGTTAGCTGTAGTTTAGTTGAGTAAGGCTAGGTTGGCTTAGCTTCTGGCCATGAGTTGTTTTGAAACTTCTCTGTGAAGTTCACAAAGGAAAATACAAGTTCCTTAGTTAAATTTGAGTTAAAAATTTGATTAATTTTGATTCAATTAATCCAAATTGAATTACAATTAAATTAAAATTAAATTTGAGAACCCTGATCCTTTAAATACAACTGATGTCTAGAATTCCAAGGGCATACTTATATTTTAAAAGTATTTGTTGGTTATCTGAGATTCAAATGGAGTGCGTTGCCATGTGTTGTAGCCGACAGCCCTACTTCTGTTAGTGGAAGTACAAGAGAACCTTAGATCTATGGATACTTTTCAGGTCTTTACTAGAGAAGATGGAGAAAAGAGGGGAATTGTTAAAAGGAAATAATCTAATTTATTGAAGTGGGAGGGGAACAAATTGTTTTAGTAAGCTCTGATGTGAAGCTTAAACACAAACCAAACCAAACCAAAATAGATTATGCCCAGTGGTCTCCATTCATAAGGATAACTTCTTTTTTCTGTCCCTAGAACTAGAATTCAAACTCATACTCTTTGGTTTACTTATCCACAACTAATGCTTTACCACCTGAATCATAGCGCTAGCTGTTTACTTTGATAGCTTGAAGATGGAGTCCCTCAGATTTTCTGCCCAGGCTAATTATGATCTGCAGTCCTTTAGATTTTAGTCTCCTGAGTAGCTGAAATTGTAGGGCATGATTCATGAGTGCCTTGTGCTCACGTGGATAATTTTCACCCTTCCTCTCTCTCTGTCTTTTTTTTTTTTGATTCACCAAGAACTACCATTGATGAAATGGAAAATTCCTAATTTCTCTTTAGGAATTCTTATTGTCTATCTCTGATTAATTTATATTTGACTAGGTATTCAAAAAATAAAGTATAGCTGAAAAGCTATTAATGTTATGAAAGTAGCTATTTTCTTAATCAAGTATTTCCTCAGAAATTCCATTTCATTGCCTAAAATTGAGTGTTGATTATTCCAGTCACTAACAGGAGAAAATTTTCTCTTGGGGAAAAACATAAGTGAAAGAGGAGCCTTTACAGAAATGATAAGAGAATCAGTCCATTTCCAATACGTTCTAAGTTAAATAGATAGACTGTGTTTTCTGTCCCTAACATCAAATCAGTCCAACTAAGTTCATTATTTCCTGAACAATTTTTCAGTTTCTCTAACAAAATTTTGAGTAGCTTGTTGATAAAGAAGTAGAAAATGTGGCATACTTCCCTTTTGATGTTTTAACCTTAAAAAAAATTATATTTTGGGACCAGGTGCCTGTGGCTCACACCTGTAATCCTAGCTAGTCAGGAGGTTGAGATCTGAGGATCATGGTTCAAAGCCAGGCTGGGCATAAAAGCTGGTGAGACTCTTATCTCTAAATAATCACCCAATAACTGGAAGTGGTGCTGTGGCTGAAGTGGTAGAACACAAGCGTTAAGCTGAAGAGCTCAGGGGTCAGCATCCAGGCCCAGAGTTCAAGCCCCATGACCAACCAAAAAAACCCTATAATTTTGCTGTTGCTAAGTTGTACAAACAGATGCCATTTAACAAATCAATGTATAAGTATAATACGTCTTTAGAATAACTTTTTTCCCCTTTTGCTCCATCTTGCCGAATCCCTTGGCGGGTATGGGGTGGCACAGACTCTTTTGTTATTACAAGTGATGAGAAGTTTTCACAATCCGCGGGCACTTGGTTCCAGATACTCACGTGGCATTGTCTTGAAGTCTGGAGCAACCATTCTCCCCATGATTACTGCTCTTAAATACAGAAAGCCATGAGGACTCTCCCTTCAAGCCCCTCTTCTGCACACAATTGTGGCCAAAGTTTTAGGATCATAACTCATAGAGGCAAGAATCCAACTTATACAGATAAATGTCCTTATTTTACAAATAAGTGTGAAGTAGCAAGGTTCCTTAGCAAAGCTCCTTCCACTTGAATGCCAGCAGTATTACATTTTGGGCAGCCCTAAGACTTGCTTTGATCAATAAATCATAGTGAAAATGATGGTATGGAGGATCTGGAACTTGAGCCTCAAAATAGCGAAAACTATGATCTCTCAGAACAACTTCACCCTACAAGAAGCCCAGGAAATGGAAGGCAGAATATCTAGCTGACCATCAGTAGTGTTATGGTTTAGATACATGATTTGGACTTTCTTGTCCAGGATAGCTTCAAACCATGCTCCTTAGCCTCCCAAATAGCTAGAATTACAGGTGTGAGCCAAGGTATCCCCTTCGCACATATTACTTTCATGTTGATATATTAAGCTATTCCCATGTGATACAATGCTTATTTTAAAAAGGAGGTTCAACATGGCTTATTCTTCCTGAGTCTTCATGTAAAACATACCTACGTAGGGAATAATATGATTATTAAAATAATGAAGGACAGTGCCACTGAACTCATACGGGCTGAAAAGTTTATTAGAAGTTGGGAGCAGCAAAACATAAGACATTTACTCTAGGAGAAGAGATGGGATGTAACTGGGTAGAAAAATCAGTGCCAAAACAGGGTGACATGAAAATAATCTAGAACCCATAAGTGATAAAGAGCATAATTAATATTTTTGATTAGTGCATTAAAATTAGCTCATATTTGATAGCAAGGCTGCAAAGCATGTGTGGTTAAGGAGAGAGTTTAAAATGGGCTCAAAGAGGCCATGCGTTAGTGGTCTGCTCAGTACAATGATGAAATCCATCCTTTCAATCAGATTCCTCTGGTCCTAACATCTCTGGGGCAGGAGTGTAGGAGGAGCTGCGTCCAGGTCACTGGGCTGAGCAGCAAGGGATGGCACAGCACATGGGGCGGGGGCAGGTGGAGATGACACAGGTGGGGCGGTAGCAGGTGGTGTGACAGGAGATCTGGCCACACACGGGACGCAGGCAGCAGCAGGGCCTGCAGCAGGGCCGGCAGCAGCTGGAAGCTTCACAGCTGGGGCGGCAGCAGCTGGAGATGCAGCAGCTGGGGCGGCAGCAGCTGGGGCGGTAGCAGGGCTGGCAGCAGCTGGACTGGCAGCAGGTGGGCTGGCAGCAGCTGGACACACAGCAGGTGGGGCGGCAGCAGGTGGTCCGGCAGCAGGTGGTCTGCAGGCAGCTGGGCTGGCAGCAGCCCTCCTCAGAGCAGACAGAGCCACAGCAGGAGTTGACCATGGTGTCGGAGGATGGAGGTTCTGGGTGGGATTTCGGGAGAGTGAAGATCTTGAGTTTGGGAGTTTTTTTGGAACACGTCCCTTTTTATACCCTGCAAAAGACCTCTTACAATGATGTCATTATTTCCTGGTTATTATTAACCTTCTTAGAGAACTTAATCATTTAATGACATAATTGAATGTTTCGAGTGACGAGTTACCCCCAAAAAAGAAATAGAAGGAAATTAAACATTTGCTTTTCCTGGTATGTTGAATGTTTCTAATGGAAATATTCATCCCATTTCTTCATTCATGTGTCACATTTGCCCTGGGCCTATCCAAAGGCTAACAAGGTTATTTTATTTTTATATGTGACCTTCTGTGTGTACTAATGCTTGCAAATCATGGAAGATACTTTTTCCTGAATGATACTATATCTTTGGGTAACAAAGAATGTTCCTTCAGGTGGTAAAGAATTAGGAAGAAAGAGACATAGGAAGAAGATGTCCTGTATGATGCAAGCATGGCTGTGATTCTTTGTGGGCCTCTTGGCTGGTCAGCGAAATGACTGGGGCCAAGGAAGTTCTAAACTTTAGGTCTCATTCTAGATTCTCAGGGTCTGGCAATGTCTCACTCACCACTATAAAATAATAAAAATATATCTTTTGCTCTATGCCTCTCAGAATAGTCTTTAAGAGTAGGGTGTTTTAGCTGGGCACTGCTCATGCCTATAATCCTAGCTACTCACGAGGCAGAGATCTAAGGATCGTGGTTCAAAGCTAGCCTGGGCACAAAAAAAAAAAGTGAGACTCTTATCTCCAAATAAGCAGAGTGGCGCTGTGACTCAAGTGGTAGAGCACTAGCCTTGAGCCAAAGAGCTCAAAGACAACATCTTGGCCCAGAGTTCAAGTACCAAGATCAATGAAAAAAACAAAAACAGGGAGTTTGAGTTTCTTATTATAATTTACATATGATTTATAATTATTATTAATATTACTGACAGAGACATCCTATGTGGCCATGGCTTATGTCTGATTTGGGGGTTCGTTTTCTTAGAAAATCTTTTTCCACTCTTTAATCCTAAAGCAACATTTTTTAAAATAATTTTTATTGTGATTAATAGAAGGGTTACATTATATTCACCAGATAGAAGGTGCATAACTTCACAAACATTGATACCCTTTCTCAGGACATGGTCCCCATTTCCCTCCTACCCTCCCCCCGATTATCTTGATTCCCCCCTTCCCTATCCAATTTCAAATAACCAATTAAGCACATATAAAATATATCAGATAACAAGGTGAAAAATCGTAACAATATGAGATAACCAAGGGATGGCAAAAGAGATGAGTGATAACATAGTACATTAAGGACAACAGTCACTCATTATATGGCTTTTGTTTCCTTATCCTGGAGGTCCTTACATTTAGTGTCGTACTGTTTGGCCTAATGTCTCTAGATTTTGTTCTATAGTAAATCTCTGCTAGGAGAGCCCAAGTTTTCTACTGATTATTACAAATGAGGGAGACTATTGGGCCTATGTTCCTTTGAGTCTGGCTTATTTCACTTAATATGATTTTTTCTAAGTCTTTCCATTTCCTTACAAATGGGGAGATGTCGTTCTTTCTGACAGCAGAATAGAATTCCATTGTGTATAAATACCACATCTTGTTGATCCACTCATCAACTGAGGGACATCTGGGTTGGTTCCATATCTTTGCTATGGTAAATAGTGCTGCAATGAACATCATTGTGCTAGTGGATTTAGTATGCCCTTGTTTCTGGATGGTTGGATAAATGCCAAGTAGTGGAATATAAAGCAACACTTTTTATACCAGTGGGATATACCCAAAGGAAACAACATTTGTTAACACACATGTTCCAAATGTTGGTTTGCCCAACTTCATTGAACAAACACTACTAGCTTTAAGAGCATAGACAATGAGAGATTTTAAGATCCCACTCTCACCAATGGAGAGGTCACTTGGAAATCTAGAAGAAATGGATAAATTACTAGATGTATTTGACCTATCAAAATTGAAACAAGAAGATATAAACCACATAAGCACATCTATAACAAATAATATGATTTAAAGAAGTAATAAAGTAGTAAAGCAGTAATAAAGAATATTCAACAAAGCTCAGCACCAGTTGGTGTGAATTCTGACACCAATACATCTCCAACTTTCCCATGAAACAGAAAGGGACAGATCACTACCGAACTCATTTTATGAGTCAAGTGCTACATGTAGTCTAGAACTGGACAAAGACAACAAAAAATTAGCTGTCTACCCATATCTTTGATGAGCATACATGCAGAAATTCTCAATAAAATTCTTGCAGATGGAATTCATACATCATCATCAAGTTGGTTTGTTCCTAGAGATTCAAGGATGGATCCACCCATGCAAATCACTAGATTAATATATGATGGAAATAGAATCAAAGGAAAAGTCACATGAGCATCTCAATAGATGGTCTTTGACAAAATTCAGCATCTTTTTTGGATAATGTCTTTGAAGAAACTAGGAATGGAAGTAATGTACCTAAACATAATAAAGATTGTATATAATAAATCAATATCCAATACCATTCTAAATTGGGATAGCTGAAATCATTTCCTATAAAATCAGGCTTGAGGCATGAGTGTCCATTCTCCCTTCTCCTAATATAATACTGAAATTTTTAACCAAAGAAGTAAGGCAAGTAAAAGAAGCAAAAGGGCTTCAAATCAAAAAAGATGTTTACAGATGGTATGATTCTATACTTTAAAAAACATGGTTTCCAAAAGCATCTTAAATCCGATAAACACTTTCAGAAATTTAGTAGGTTATAAAATGAACACTTCAAAGCAGTAGCTTTCATGTATATCAACAACAAACTGGGCTAATAAAGACATAAGGAAAACAATTCTTTTTCAATAGCCTCATAAAAATTCCTGGGAAGAAACTTGGCCAAGGATGAAAGACCTCTACAATGAAAATGAGAGAAGATCTCTTGGGTTTACAGATTGAGAGATTAATTTTTTTGAAAATGGCCATGATACCAAAATAAAGGCAAGATTCAATACAATGTCCATCAAAATCCTAGTGTCATTCTTGGAAGAAAGAGAAAAATCAATCCTATGATTCATATGGAGGTATAAAGACTCTGAATGACAAAAGTAATCTTGGGCAAAAGAGCAATGGTAGAAGTCTTACAATAATGGACTTCTAATTATATTATATAACTGGAGTAACAAAAATAACATAGACATTGCTCCAAAAGAAATGTACTCAGTACCTGATTTATGAAATGGCAACTCTCCTATATATCACTTTAGTAATAACTAATATATATTTTAAAAAACAGCATATTAGCACTAAAACAGATACAAAGACCAATGGATAGAAGCATCACATAGGTGCAGATACAGCCATGTGATTGTTGATAAAGCAACCAGAAACATACCCAGGGGACAAGAGAGTCATTTCAATAAATGGTGCTGGAAAAACATTATCTCCATGCAGGAGAGTGAAACTGGACTCCTGTCTGTGTGTACAAAAGTCAACTAGCTCAGTGGCAAAATGCTTGCGTAGCAAATGCAACATCCTAGGTTTTATCCCCAGTACAGAGAGAGAGAGAGAGAGAGAGAGAGAGAGAGAGAGAGAGAGAGAGAGAGAGGGGGGGGGGGGGGGAGGGGGGAATCAACTCCAAATTGATCAAATTGATCAAAGATCTTAATGGGAAATCTTGAACTTTGAAGCCATTTCTGGAAGGCATACAGATAATTTGGATAGGTAATCATCTTCTGAACAGAATTCCAAATTCTTAGAAAATAAACAAAAAATGAACAAGTGGGACTGCATCAAATCAAAAGAATCAGAATCAAGAGACAATTCACAGAATGGAAGAAAATCTTTGCCACCCATTCAACCAATAAAGAATAGAGAATAAAGGTAATGGGAGACAGATGATTACTGAGTGAATGAAATCATAGGTGCATGTAATAGTCCTTTACATCTATTTTATCTATAACAACATATCATAGCTATCATTTATATCTAATCTGATTGCTACAGAAAAGAGAAAGCATCACAAACAAATGAATCACAATTTCAATGGAAGGAAACAATATTTACTTTATTTAAGTACTTACATTGTTTACAGGGTTAATGACATGTCACATGATAAAGACTCAAGTTCTAATTATTTACTTGACTGTTTATGGAGTCACCAATGAGGAATTGAGGAAAGTAAGATAGTAGCAGAAGAATACCTAAACTGTTTGAGTTAGTGATAGGGTTACCACTGTGGCAGGTTTTGTTTGTCATGGTTGTATGCTTATAAATTCTAGAAAATTAAAAGGATATTAAGATTAAATATGATGTCTCTTAAGACTTGTAAGAATTGATAGATTTCTTACACGTGATCAACAATCCTTCTTAACATGTAGCAGGAAAATATACTCACCATTCTCACCACACACACACACACATTTGCATGTAAATCTGTCAAGCAATGCACTTAATCTGGATGGAGAATGCACTTGGTCAGAAAGGACCTGACATTTCTGAAAAGATCTCAAATGATATTTAAATAAGTATCAGAACAAGAAAGATACAAGGAGAGTCAGGATTGTAAACAAATGCCTACATTCATACAAATGCATTTACTATATTTCTATCTATTATCTATTTCTTGGGCTGTTACTGGCGCTCAAACTCAGGATCTTGAGCTCTTTGCTTTTTCCACTCAAGGCTGGTGCTCTACCACCTGAACTATATCTCCACTTTTAGCCTTTGCTGGTTAATATGACATTAAAGTCCAGATTTGTTTGCCTGGGCTGGCTTTGAACCCCAATCCTCAGATTTCAGCCTCCTGAGTAGCTACAAGAATAAGCATGAGCCACCAGCACCTGACTTAAAAATACGTTTAATAAGGGTGTGTCGTATACCATTGGCTCTTCAATGATATTGGAAAAGACTAAGGAAGGGAATTGGTTGTTTTATTTTGTCCCTCAGAGGTGAGGACTGAAATCAGGGCCCTGCATTTGCCCTTCCAGGCAAGTGCTATTCCAATGATTTAAATCCCCAACCCCAGGAAGGGAAATTTTAATTGTGGTTTCAATCTTTTCTATCATTACAAAAAACCTTTAAACCAAGTATTTGTGTAAAAAGTATAAAAAATACCCCCAAATAAATGTGACAAGATTCACAATTTTCCTCTAGGCTGTTAAATGCCTGTTCTATAGTATGCTTATGCTCCTATTTCTATCATGCACTGAAAGATGGAATGTACATTTCAACCAGTCATTCCAGCACTCAAATGAGCTATCATGAATTTCCAATTGGTTTGAGGCACAAGAAAGAAGTTTCAGGAAGCAGATACTGAGCAAAGATTATCATGCCGCAGGATTCGTCTCTGTGGGAGGGAAGGGAAGGGATGGGAGCGGTATGGGAGGCAGCTTCCGTGAAAGCTTCAGTTAGGGGATTCAGAAGATAGAAGACTCCCATAAGTGCAGAGAGGCATGAGGGGCTAGAATTCTACACTGGGAGGAAGCACACATTTTGGCAAGAAAAGAACGAAGACACAGTACCCAGCCATACCGGTGAGCTTTCTCCGGGCCTGTATCTCTATTATTTGCCTGGCCATGGAGACAGCCTCTGTATATGGCAGTATGAAGAGCTGCCTCTGGCGCAGACCCACTCCTTATCTGGAGAAAAGACTCCTTGCGCTCATTTGGACTCATGACTCTTGAGTCCAAAACATACACAACAGGTGAAACTATCCATTGGCTCCTTTTGTTAGCCAAAAGAAAAAAGAAGAACCTTTTCATGTGTTAAAAGAACAGATATTGTCATTTATTGTGTACATACATCACCAAGATGCATTTATTCTTGATGGAGCAATAGGAAAGAGCACGAAAAGGTTTTTCCTGAGTGTTTTTTTAAAGATAAGTTGCAGTCAAATGTTCCCTTTCAGCACATGAACAGGGTTTTATCTACTTATACCTTTGCAATTTTAACAGCTTAAAAAAAATCTGTTTTCTCAGTCCCCTCAACCAGTAAGAGACATCTGGGCTGGTTCCATACCTTGTCTATGGTGCATAGTGCAGCGAGGCACATGTTGTGCAGGTGGGGTTTACTGAACGGGCATTTGTAATCTTTTGGATAAGAGTCCAGGAGTGGGGGCCAAGAGTTTGGCCTAGTGGTAGAGTGCTTGCCTAACATGCACGAAGACCTGGGTTCAATTCCTCGGTACCACATACATAGAAAAAAAAAAGCCAGAAGTGGTGCTGAGGCTCAAGTGGTAGAGCTGTAGCCTTGAGAAAGTCCAAGGACAGTGCTCAGGCCCTGAGCTCAAGCCCAGGACTGGCAAAAAAAATGGGCCTGGAGTTTGGCTTAGTGGTTAAAGTGCTTGCCTAGCATGCACAAAGACCCGGGTTCAATTCCACGGTACCACATACATAGAAAAAAGCCGGAAGTGGTGCTGTGGCTCAAGTGGTAGAGCTCTAGCCTTGAGAAAGTCCAAGGACAGTGCTCAGGCCCTGAGCTCAAGCCCAGGACTGGCAAAAAAAAAAAAAAGAGTCCAGGAGTGGAATCACTAGATCATAAAGTAGTTCTGCTTTAGTTTTTTGAGGAACCACCATACTGCTTTCCAAAGTGGTTACACAAGTTCACATCCCCACTAGCAGCATACCAGGCTTCCTTTTTACCCACATCCAAAAGGTTATCATTGACCTTTTGAAATTTTCCACAATGTTTTACTTATTGTTAAATTAATGGATAGTTCATGATTTTAATTCCATCCCCCCCTCCCTCTCTCGCTTAGTTGATTTGCATTTCTAGAGAAAAACCAAGCTGGAGATTTGACATTTCCAGCATTTGTTGGAAGTTTGACTAATATATGCTGTCTGTTCTCTACGTGTATTCAGGACCTGAATACAAAACCTTTTGCTTTTAAGAGATCAACAATTCCATTTAATTTTTACTGCCTGTAGAATTATTTATTTTTGGCACAAAAATAACAAGAAGATACATTAAAAAATCTTTGCAAATCTCTATAGAGTAAATATTTTATTGAATTTTATTGAGACAGGGGGTGAATCTGTGGTCCTAGAAGGGATAGAGCTAATGATGAAGAGATACCCTAATGCCCAAAAGAGTGATGCTGGGGACAATTTGTTACATTATTAGGAGAGTCTCATGGGAGGGAGGTTAGACTGAAGTTCTAATGAGGACACCAAATTACTAGGAATCAGACATGCTTCTGGCACTCTTGTGGATATCCCTTATCTTGGCCATGTTATATTTCTTAGAAGGGAAGTCTTCATCCCTGGTGGGGAGAGGGCCTCAAGCAATGGAAGAGGGGACAGAGAAGGGAAAGCTGTGTCCAGGTCACTGGGCTGAGCAGCAAGGGATGGCACAGCACATGGGGCGCGGGCAGGTAGAGATGACACAGGTGGGGCGGTAGCAGGTGGTGTGACAGGAGATCTGGCCACACACGGGACGCAGGCAGCAGCAGGGCCGGCAGCAGGGCCGGCAGCAGCTGGAAGCTTCACAGCTGGGGCGGCAGCAGCTGGAGATGCAGCAGGTGGGGCGGCAGCAGCTGGGGCGGTAGCAGGGCTGGCAGCAGCTGGACTGGCAGCACGTGGGCTGGCAGCAGCTGGACACACAGCAGGTGGGGCGGCAGCAGGTGGGCTGGCAGCAGCTGGACACACAGCAGGTGGGGCGGCAGCAGGTGGTCTGCAGGCAGCTAGGCTGGCAGCAGCCTTCCTCAGAGCAGACAGAGCCACAGCAGGAGTTGACCATGGTGTCAGAGGTTGGAGATTTGGGGTGGATGTACAAGAGTAGTGTTGTGGGTTTGATCTTTCTCTGCTCTCTCTTGCTTTTTATACCTTTCTGAGGGCTGCTAACCATGTTTGTACTAACAAGAAATTTAGTTTTAGTTAATTAGTTAATTGTGTTTAGCTGGTAAATATTTCTATATATAGAAAACACACTGTTTCCTTTTCCTCTAGTTCTATGAGTTATCTTAATTGGTTGAAGTCCAGTGAATCAGCACCATTTTTCCTTCTTTGCTATATCCCCTTTGTAGACTCTTTGTGTGACTTTGTTCCATGGGATTGAATGCAAATTGCTTATGGCTTGACCTCCTCTGACATACTGGGAATAGATTTTATGATGACTAAACCACCTCAGCTATCCAATAGGTTAAAAGATGTAATATGGAACACTGGTAGGAAAATAGCATGCAAGACTCACATTTCAGGAGCTGGGGTCTAGAAAGGGAGGTAGCATCTATGTAGTTGTGGGAAATATCTTGATCCTTTAGGATTTTTTGGATGGCTACTGAGCTGTACAGGAGTCTGATGAAGTTCTTATGTATTTTGTGTTATTGAATCTATTCAATCTGAAACAATTACAAGCCAAATAATTCACTACTCTTTAAATAGTTAAATTCACACTGTTGTGATGGGCCCTTTAAAAAATTATTTGATTAGGGAGAGAATGGTTGACATTTAAACAAGATACTTTATACTCATAAACTTACCTGTTGAACTGAAACCCTTTTGCACAACTACATAAAGGCATTAATAAATAAATTTATAGAAAGTATTAAACTAATTATTGACATATTTTTCAGAACTAGGGTACCACAAAGGAACAGTTTTTGTTTTGTTTTCTTTTTGTTGTTATGTCAGTCCTGGGAACTGAACTCAGGGCCTGGGTGCTATTCCTGAGCTTTTTTTTTTTTCTCAAGATCAGTGCTCTACTTCCTGCTTTTTACTGATTAATTTTGAGGCGGGGCGGGGGGAGAGTCTCATGGACTTCCTTGACTAGACTAGCTTCAAAGCATGATGCTTAGATCCCAGCCTTCCTGACTAGCCAAGATTATAAGCGTGAGCCACCAATGGCTGCAGTAAGTGAACATTTTGATTTTCACTTCAGTAAGTCAGTATATCCATTAAGTATGTGCATGCAGAATGGTATTGAAAGTAAATGTTTTATATTCTGAGCTGTTTTCTATCAATAAGGCATGTTGGAGATATTTTGCTTGGTATAAAGGAGAAGTAAAGGTTTTAGTTTTATTCTCTGTCCTGTAAACATTCAAGACCAATATGGCACGTATGCAGGAAAAAGTCTGGTAGCCATTTAGAGGACTGTAAACAAACCAACAATTATGTATTTAAATTTGTACATTCCCAGTGAAAGACGAGCTAACACTGATCATTACAAATTGCTGTACATCAGGACTTTTCTGAGCACTCTACAGTTTTCTTGTTTACATGTCACAAGGACTCTGTAGACATGGTTTTCCTTAGTTCTTTACTCATGAGGTAATTGGGATCCAATTAGACTGAAGTCACAGAGAGATGGTGCTCCCGAAATGTGAAGAATGATAACTCCTGCCATGCCTCATACTTAGAATATCCCATTAGCCTAGAATATTTTTTTCTCTTTTACTGAGCTAGCAAACTCTCACACATCTAAATGTTCAGTACAGCTCACTTCTAATGCCTTTCCTGACATCTACTGCATTTAAAATAAATCCCTCCTTCCTCTTGGCTTCAAGACACGACTTGATCAAATTATCTTCTATCGCTTCTTTTTTTTTTTTTTTTTTGGTAGAGACTACTAAGTGCTAGTCTCATGAAAATATCTTATCCAGCACAGGTTAGTTGGGTTAATGTGAAAGCTTTTGAAATTAAAAGGTGCTTAATTTACCCTTTCAACATACTGCAGATAATCTAATTGGATAAGGGGAGGAGGGGATCAATAATTTAGACAATGAGCACATGGTTAGATGGAGTATGTTTTTGTGTTCTGATGGGACTAATGACCCAGCTAAGGGATATGTGTTGGGCAATAAAGAAAGTAAAACTTTTGATTGGATGGAGAGACTTTAAGTATTCTCTTGAATTTATATTGTTTATCCGTGTCCATCAGTGGAACATAAGCTCAGCTATTGTTGACTGGAGCTGGAAGAGTGACAGGAAGCAGGGAGAACATAAAGATGGCGGTAGAATGGATCTTATAGGATGAATGTCTGTCGAGAGTGAGTATAGGCAGGAAAGCACTGGTAGAAGTGAATCCTGGGACAGTGGGCACGCCTATAGTCCCAGCACTCAGGAGGCTGAAGAAGGGGGGTTTCCAGTTCCAGGGAAGCCTGGTTTACAGTATCTTACAAACAAACAAACAAACAAACAAAAAGAAAACAATCAAAAAATCCCAAACCAAAATGAAACCAAAGCAATAACAAACCAACAAAATAAAAAAAAACAACAAAAAACCCTTAAACAAACAAAAAGTCACTTAGTACTAGTTAAAAACATTAAGCAAAGAGATCATTGAAGACTTTCTTATTAAAGAAGATTCTCTAATGATTCTATTTTACCGTATAGCTACATGCATTCTTTTTGCTTACAAAAAAACATAAATAATAATAAGGAACCACAAATGACTAATTTTTCTATTCTCGTAATTTATGTCATTTATGTCCCAAATAATTAGTAGTAGTGTATATAAAGGACTTTTAAACATAGATTTTCAAAAATTTTTAAGGTAATGAGTACATATCTTTTTAAACACTGTGAACCCTCCCTCATTTTCTACTGCTTTCCTCCTCCCTCCTCCCTCCCAGCTCCCCACAAGCTAGAAAGTTCATTTCCTACACAGTGTCTAGTGAGTAGCATTGTTTTGTTAGTTCACTCTTTGTCCTACTGTTTCTGTGATTCCGTCAGTCAGGTAAACTTATCCGCAAGATGAAGGACCCAGAAAACTAAAACAGAATGAAAAAATAGTAATAATTGTATACAGGACATGAGAAGATTGGGAGAAAGAAATGCAGGGTTTTCTTGTTTTTACTGTATAATGATGTCGAATTTCATTCATGATAAAAAATGAAACAATTTGGGGCAGCTCTTCCTTTCTGTTAGTTTGCAAAAAAAATTCAAAATTTGACTATAGTCTATGAGAAAATGCGGAGAAAGGCATTTTCATTACTCTTCTTGTATATATATTTGATAATAACTAGCAATATTATTTTTTTACCAAATTACCCCCACCCTATAAAATATCTCAAAGATACTCAGACAAAAAATATAAATAGATACTGTACAACGGTATTCAAAACAGTTCTGCTTATAAAAGCCTAGCAAAATAACATGAAGGCTAACACAATATGAGCATCCTTCCATCAGACACCGATGAATAAACCTACTGCACATTCCTATAATGGAATACTATTCAGTCTAGCAAAAGGAGTAATGTATTTCGCTGTATGCTACTATGAAGAAATCTTCACGATATGTTTTTAAGAAATGATAAATCAAGCGGAGAATAACATGTCTTATGTTTTTATAGTATTTCTTTCTCCTTTTTTGCCAGTCCTGGGCTTGAGCTCAGGCCCTGCGCACTGTCCTTAAACTTTCTCAAGGCTAGAGCTCTACCACTTGAGCCTCAGCACCACTTCTAGCTTTTTTTTCTATGTATGTGGTACCGAGGAATCGAACTGGGTCTTCGTGCAAGCTAGGCAAGCACTCTATCACTAGGCCAAACTCCGGGCCCTATAGTATTTCTTAAAAACTGAAGATGTTGGCTGGGTGCCAGTCGCTCATGCCTGTAATTCTAGCTACACAGGATCCTGAGATCTGAAGATCATGATTCAAAGCAGGAAACGTCCATGAGAGCTTTATCTCCAGTTAACTACTTAGGCTTGGCCCTCAGTTTCATCTGCCCTTGGAGTGCAGGAGATGAGTTTATACTATCGAAACCCCGTTCTTGTCATTTCCATTTGTTCTTTGATTTCTGATTTATCACTCACAGCTTTCATTCCCCACCCCCAAATCAATTGCTCTCAGTCACAGCCACCCAATTCCATTTTCTTTGTAGTGACCATGAATTACATTTAAAAATGTGTAACATTAGAATATGCCAACCCAAAACACATTGTCCTCCCCTATTCCAAAATGTATTCGGATTTTTTCACCCATGAATCCCTTCCATGTGGTCTTAAGAACTAAAGAAACTATCAGTGCAAAGTGGGCAGTGACAAAAGTGGTTTTATCTATTCTGCAGCATGACAAGGCCTGGAACATGACTGTCTGAAATCTTGAGAAAAAAGTACAATCACATGGATTTTCTATATGGGAAAATGGTGGTTTATTTTGGCACAGAAATACAGCATTAAGAATGATTTTTTTTTAAAGAAAAAGAATCTTCACTAGACAGTTAAGTGATTCTATGAAAATCTATAAAGGTAGAGATAAAGAAATCAAACTTTGGATCCTTGACTTTGATGACCAGATACTTAAAAGTTAAGAAGCAGAGTGTGAGGCATACTTGGCATATCATAAGCAAATTCACATGAGAGTGGGAGGGAAAGGATCCCACGGAGAAGAGGTAGACTGAGGCCAGAATATGGTCACAGAGATAGTTGTTGAGTCTCCAGTGATCCCAACAAAATCAAGAGATGCAGCTTAGTGACACAATATGAATCCTACTCCCGTGGTCCTCAGGATCAATACAAAGGAAAGCCCTACATCAGAGGGGACAGGGAGGGGAAGGCTGTGTCCAGGTCACTGGGCTGAGCAGCAAGGGATGGCACAGCACATGGGGCGGGGGCAGGTGGAGATGACACAGGTGGGGCGGTAGCAGGTGGTGTGACAGGAGATCTGGCCACACACGGGACGCAGGCAGCAGCAGGGCCTGCAGCAGGGCTGGCAGCAGCTGGAAGCTTCACAGCTGGGGCGGCAGCAGCTGGAGATGCAGCAGCTGGGGCGGCAGCAGCTGGGGCGGTAGCAGGGCTGGCAGCAGCTGGACTGGCAGCAGGTGGGCTGGCAGCAGCTGGACACACAGCAGGTGGGGCGGCAGCAGGTGGTCCGGCAGCAGGTGGTCTGCAGGCAGCTGGGCTGGCAGCAGCCCTCCTCAGAGCAGACAGAGCCACAGCAGGAGTTGACCATGGTGTCAGAGGATGGTGGTTCTGGGTAGTGTTCTCAAGGAGTGTATTTCTTGAATCTGAAAATCTTTGTGCTCTGGTTCTCCTTTTATACTCTGGTTGGTAACCGATGTTACTGTAAACAATACTTTTCCTTGTTTTTACACCGGGAAGTTATTGTCATAATTGTGTTTGTGAGGTTAACTCTTTCAGTACCTTGGAAGAGCCTCATTGTGTTTTCCTGCAGTGCTATGATTCATTGAGTCTTGTTATAAACCATGTGAAACCACCTTTCTACTCCTGCCATACATATCTTCTAAATTGGGGCTCTCCCATGATTGTCTATTACCCAGATTTCCCATGTGTCACCCTATTCCTCCAGGATAATATTTTGAGGATGTCTTTTGCAATGCAAAGCCCCCCACCCCCTTTTTATGTCAGTGTGGCCAAATACAAGCTACTGCTGGGGAGAATGCTAATAGGAAACTGATGGAAAGATTTAATTGTGCAGTTATTTGTGTAAAGTAGGGGATCCCCTCTCCCCTAGCTGTTTCTTGGTTTACTGGGGAGACAGATCCTTGCCCCAAACCTTCTGTTTTGATAGTTCTCCTCTAATGGCTTCAAGTCATTCTTTTCCAGTAGCAAAAGCCAGTTGGGAAGGCCAACATCCTCAAAGATTGTTTACAATGCATAAAAGGTGAGTGTTGTTGATCTATTTTAGCCTAGGCCAATGCAGGCAGTGGATTCAGAATTCTAGCAAAGTTTTATTTAAAGTATTCTTCTCTTACATTCTTCACAGTAAGAGGAATTCAAAGTATTCTTCTTGGGCAACCAAGACGTGGGCAAATACACTTTTTCCTCTATGAATGCTGAACTATGCTGTATTAACAGAAAAGATTTGGGCAAAAGCTTCCAGTATCCTAAGAGTAGGGTTCAAGACCCTACATGTGAGTCCCATATACTCTCAGCAAAAATTGAGATAATGAAGAGTGACTGCTTTGACAATACATGTCTTGAGTTTTCCTTTCAAAGAACACTTAAGGTGCTCATTTTCTGTGGAAGTCCACACAGAAGTGAGTTAAGGTTGTTATGGTCTGTCATCATCTACAAAGCATATCGATTATTAATTGTACACTTTGGGTAATCCTGTTACAACTTCTTATAGTCATCCTTCAAATTCTTCCTGGCAAATTCTTCTGCTTCTTCAAGTCCCAGTTCAGCCTTTCCTGTTCTGTGTTTCCCCTGACATTTTCTTTCAGGGAAATTTCTTCTCCTTCATGATATCTGTCACTGTGTTGGGGAGTGCCCTGCTTTAGCACATCTTACTGGACACTAATTGTGCCCATTCACCCCAGGGGAAATGCTCACCCACACACTGCCATGCTCCCACTTGGCCCGGGAGACTCCACTAATGCCCATCTATTTGTTTTCATACTAGGATTATGCTTTAAAATTTAGCAATTTTCATATTAAGCAAAGTAAGCCAGACTCAAAAAAACATAGGCTCAATGGTTTCCCTCATTTGTCATAATCAGTAGAAACCTTGGGCTCTCATAGCAGAGACTTACAATAGAGCAAAACCTAGATACATAAGGCCATATAGAATGACACTAAATGAAAGGACCTCTAGGATATAGAAACAAAAGCCATATAATGAGCGATTGTTGTCCTTAGTGTACTATGTTATCTCTCATCTCTTTTGCTGTCTCTTGGTTATCTCATATTGTTACAGTATTTCACCTTGCTATCTGATATATTGTATATATGCTTATTTGGTTATTTGAAATAGGATAGGGAAGCAGGGGAAACAAGATGAGGGGTAGGGGGGGAGGGAAATAGGGACCAAAACATGAGAAAGGGTATCAATGTTTGTGAAGTAATGCACCTTCTATCTGGTGAATATATTGTAAACCCTCTAATAATTACGATAAAAATATATGGAAAAAATAGCGATGTTGCAATTATGTAAAAGTATGTCTTGTTCCCAAACGAATTCCACAAAGTAAATCATAGTCAAAAAAAGCCATGGTTTTTTGACTATTTGTCTTCTCTGCCTGAACTCCTTTCTCTCCCTGAGGACAATCAGTTTGTTTTGATTGGCATATAACCGTTTGTACATTTTTATGAGTTACAGTGGGATATGTTGACACATGTCTATCATGGGTCATGATTAAGTCAGAATCAGCATATCTACCATCTTAAACTTCAGTCATTTGAAACACTTAATGTGTTCAGTTCTAATTATTTAAAGTATGTTTTTGTATCTATTTCTATCTCTTTTTTTCCTCAGATAAAGGTTCTCATATTATTCATACCTCATTCCAACTGGATTTTTATTCATTTAATATGTCATAGCAACAGTGAATTCCATAGTAGTGTGTTCAGATATTCCTCATTCCATTTCAGCCACCAAGTATTCTATTTGTGTGTGTGTGTGTGTGTGTGTGTGTACACTGCTTTTGAACCTGTCGCCAGGCAGGACATCATGAGGGTAGAAGCCCATGATAGTGTAAAACCTACTCACCCTGTGGCTAGAAAACAAAAGAGATCCCACAACCTCTTTCTAGGGCACGACCCCACTCTGGGGAGTAGGCCCTTAATATGTGAACTTTGAGGAGACAATTGGCATCTGAACTAAAGTAGGAAAGTTCCTGGCAAAAGTTTCAAGAGATATCCCACTGATATTATTTGCTTGTATATCTATATATACACATATATGTATTTCTATAACTTTCATTTCTGTTCCAGCTTGCTCCTTAATCAAAACATTCCTTTAAAAATCAACCCTTGTTTCTTTATGTGTCTTGATCTTTTGTAGTATTTGTTATTGAGAAGGGCTTAGTGGATCCCAAAGAGAGATGATTAGCAAAATCAATTAAAAGCACTCCCAGGGCAGACTACACTCATGATTTATTCACTTAACATCTCCCCCGCTGTACATGCAGAGTGGTGTAGTCACAAAATAATCATGCCAGTCACACTTTTCCATTTATATTAAATCTATTTTGTTGTTTCCATCCTAATCTCTTGTACCATTTTTAGACCTATTACAGCATCAGACCCTTCCCTGAAGGCACTTAGCGCCACACTTGTATGTAGGCATTCAATCCGCTGGCCACTTCATACTGGCATTGGCTTCAGGCCTGCTTCTAGTTATTATGTGCTCTGAATTCTCTAATTCTTCTTGACATGATTGACACTTTTGCACATAGCCCTATCATTACCCAGATTCAGTGGGCCATCTCGTTTCTGTTCTTGTAAAGTTGGAAATTATAGGCCTCATTTTCTTTAAGACTGAAAGGCCATATAAAACCTCTATTCTTTGAGTTACTTCGAGCTAATAAAACAGAATATTAAATCGAGAGCCTATACCCTGTAATTTGCAGTTGTCAGAGAAGAACCTATGGGAAGATAAAAGATCTGTTAATTCTGGTGATTAAAGACACAGGTCTGTCTGTGCTCTATAGAACAACTTAGAATGACTGAATAGATTGAGACAGAAAATGTCTGTAGGATCTTTCCGTAATATTTGGAGCCTGTAACTCTGACATATGCTTCTCAGAGAATTCTAATGGTGAGCTATATCTAGACAAGCCTCTTTATTATACTATGTACATACATTAATTATGTTACAAATCACTGAAGTAAAGGCAGTTGATGCTATCTACATAGATACTATCTGTTTTATCTACTTCCACCCTTGGGTGGCCACAATTAAAAATGGGACTGCAGAATGTCAGCTACATTGCCACTAGGTGAAGCAGAGCTGTGGTTGCATTCTAGAACTTTCTGGGGACCTTATCAGGTAGAATTTACTGAAATCACATCCATTCAGCCACCTCTAGACTCTAGCTTGCTGCTTCTCCCAGTTTCTTCCAGATTTCTTCTGAGAAAGTCTTTTTTTCTTTTCTTTTCTTTTTGACAGTTGAGGGGCTTCAACTCAGGGGCTGAGCACTGTCCTTGGACTTTCTCAAGGCTCTAGCTCTACCACTTGAGCCTCAGCACCACTTCCAGCTTTTTTCTATGTATGTGGTACCAAGGAATCAAACCCGGGCCTTCGTGCATGCTAGGCAAGCACTTTAACCACTAGGCCAAACTCCCAGTCCCAGAAAGTCTTTTGTATGAAAAAAGAAAGCCCAATCCCATTTAATAAACATGATCTCTCTAATCTGTGAGTGATTCGGTAGGGTCATAAGCAGATCATATTTTTAGTTATTTGAAAAATTTCCATAGAGGTGATACATTGTCAACAAAGTAAGAAGGACAAAGAAGGGGAGAGGAGTGGGGAGGAAAGAGAGTGACAGGGTAAGGTTGTAGTGTACATTGTATGTGTTTATGGAAATGCCACAATGAAACAGTCTTTCTACAACTTGTGTATGTCGTCTTAATTTTAAAAAATGAATAAATCCCTGTTTCAGGTTCTACTTTCAGTGACTACGCTTAGCATATATTTCCCAGGGGTGGAACTCTTGGAGCATGAGAATAACACAGCCATCACCATCATCCCTACAGCCTCCAAAGGCACTAACGGGATGGCAGAAACAGGAAGTAGACGTGACTAGATACAAAGATGGCACCACCCTGGGAAGAAGAAAGGACAACTATTTGGATCATCTGCAAGCACATTGGCTAGAAAATGCAAAAATCAGCTCAATGCCATGGCAACTACCAATATTGTAGGAAAAAAAGTAAATGGAAGATCAAGAACACTGAGGTAAGTGATGGGGTGTCTTAGCCTCGTGCACTCTGAGGCAGCTGTAGGCACAGAGGGTGGAGACAAATCAGTTTCCTTATGAAATGATCCCAGTAAGAGCGGTGGGGAACTAGAGAGATAATCCAGGGCTGGGAGAAAACCAATGGAGATCGAATGAGCAGAATTCCTCGGGAAGAATCTGGGTTCCAGTCCCCACTAAGGACTGCTTGGAATCTTGGAGGGTGAGACGTTCACCCACTCCCGTGTACTGCTTGGCCTCCGTTCCCAGGAGCTTAAACTCTCATGGTGAGAGCTCGCTCTGCAACCAGAGGATGTTTTCTAAAGGGGAGGCTGCGGCCGTGAAAGCATCCCCTCGAAGTGGAAGGAGGGATGAGGGAAGAGAGCTGGGGAATATGAAATCCTCAGCAATGGTCGTTTCATTATTTAGGGGTCAGCTGCAAAATATTGACAGATGATGACAATGCAAGAGGAAGAGGAAGAGGGACAATGCGATGTTTAGATGCTTTGGGAAATTAAGATTTATTTAAAAGGTAAGAAATACAGCATTTGAGAAAATACAGCAGAGAGCAAACACGTCCACAGTGGGAGTGGGAGTGACACGATAGTTGGCAGATTTCTGAGACAATTCAAATAGTGTTTATTTTGGAGAGAGGTGGTAGCCTGGAGAGAGAGGGGGCAGCGTGTTTAGAGGCCCACAGGAACCCCTGGGGGAATCCAGGTTTCACAACTCCATTAATAATATTGACTACCGAAGACCAGGACGGTACAGATCAGAGTTCTCAGCAGCAAGAACCACTGCAGCAGCTGGGGCGGCAGCAGGTGGGACGGCAACAGGGCTGGCAGCACACAGATTGGCAGCTGGGGCGGCAGCAGCTGGAGATGCAGCAGCTGGGGCGGCAGCAGCTGGGACGGCAACAGGGCTGGCAGCACACAGATTGGCAGCTGGGGCGGCAGCAGCTGGAGATGCAGCAGCTGGGGCGGCAGCAGGTAGTCTGGCAGCATTGAGGCCTGCAGCAACTGGACACACAACAGCTGGGGCGACAGCAGGGCTGGCAGCAGCTGGAGATGCAGCAGCTGGGGCGACAGCAGGGCTGGCAGCAGCTAGAAATGCAGCAGCTGGGGCGGCAGCAGGGCCTACAGCAGCTAGAAATGCAGCAGCTGGGGCGGCAGCAGGGCTGGCAGCACACAGACTGGCAGCAGGGCCTGCAGCAGCTGGAGATGCAGCAGCTGGGGCGGCTGCAGGTAGGGCGGCAGCATGGCTGGCAGCACACAGACTGGCAGCAGGGCCTGCAGCAGCTGGAGATGCAGCAGGTAGGGCGGCAGCATGGCTGGCAGCTCACAGACTGGCAGCAGGGCCTGCAGCAGCTGGAGATGCAGCAGGTAGGGCGGCAGCATGGCTGGCAGCTCACAGACTGGCAGCAGGGCCTGCAGCAGCTGGACACACAGCAGCTGGGGCGGCAGCAGGTGGTCTGCAGGCAGCTAGGCTGGCAGCAGCCCTGCTCAGAGCAAGAGGAGCCACAGCAGGAGTTGACCATGGTGTCAGAGGATGGGGGATCTGAGTTGGTGTCTAAGAGATGTAGTTGGAAAGTTTGGAGGTCTCTCTGACCCCGGTGCCTTTTTATACCCTGCTAAGGGTGTGCTATCATCACCTACAGCATTCTTTCTTTGTTATTGTTTGTGTTAATAAACAGGCAATCATCAAATTAGGCAAGTATATTTTCCTGGTGGTTAAATGGCACAGTGGAAAGGAAACAGGATTTCCTTTTCCTGGCATGTTAGTTTTTAATCTGTCTGCTTCTATGAGGAAGTCTCATATGTGACTCTTTCACTTTATGCCTCCATGAGGGTTGTCACATGACGTTAAGTCTCTGAGGGTGAAGAGATCAGTGGGGTTCTGTCTAGCTCACCCTGTCAGCCTTGGCATAATCCTAAGTCTTCAGCCCCATGCTTGTTTCTGGTGACTGGGGAGGATGTAGCCGCTCTGGAGTGTGATGTGTTGTCATCACAGGTCAGGTGGGAAAGGGACCCTTTTGTGTGACAGACCATTGCCACAAGAGCAGGAAGGCCAGATGATATAGGACACAGTTCCTTCCCCACTGTGAATAAGGGGCCTTTTTTTTCCCCCTTGACTTTTTTTCTGGTCACCACAGAACTATCTCAAAGGTGGAAAATGGAGTAGTGAAAAATTCTCTCTGTCTCATCTCCTGTCCTCTCTGCTCCCCTCCCTCCTTCCTTTGCCCCCTTTCTCCCTCTCCCTCCCTCCCTCTCTCCCCCCTCTATCTCTCTGTCCTGATGTCTCTGTCTCTGTCTGTCTGTCTGTCTGTCTGTCTCTCTCTCTCTCTCTCTCTCTCTCTCTCTCTCTCTCTCTCTCTCTCTTTCTCTCTCTCCCTCTCTCTCTCCAAAATCAAACCTGTAAAACTCATACTTAGGGATGCAGATCTCTGCTAAATAGGAAGTCTCAGTCCCTTCCATTGTCACTGTGGGATTCTTTTACTTCTGTGTTTGCTGTCCTGTCCTATGGCTTTAACAGGACGTGTGAACTCATGTCCTCCTACCTAGGTTGGCTCGCTAACTCAGATTAGAAAGCTCAGTATTTGATGCTTCCTACTGAGCCCTGCCTGCATACTAGGCTCACCCTTTTCACCATTCAAGAAGGCCATTTCACTTCCAGGACTCCTTTCAATGGAACAGTGCTTTAGATAGACTGATATAAAACCTGTATAGATGAAAGAATATAAGCTTGCGTTTATGTATAGTGTGCCTATAGTAACATCACAAATGGGTGCAGAATTTCCCATCCAGTTGAGTGAATGTTAGGAATGTCACAACTACTTCAGATGGTGCCCTGTGTGTCAAGAAAGACAGATGGAGACAAGTTGGTAAGAATGTGATGATGTCATTTAACGTCTTAATTAAGACCATTTAAAGACTAAGTCTATTGCAATATATTTTCTTTTAATCACATGAACTTGTTTAGCAACCACTTGATTTTCATGCTTTTAGACATAGTCTTGTGCTTGTCAATGTAGAGCACTTGAAAGAGTTAAATAACAAGCTACCTCGAGTAGGGAGGTTTTTCTCCACTCCACTTGCTATAAAATGAGGTCAGAAAAAATAGAAAAGACTCCTTAAATATTCAGAGGTACCCTTATAAAAATTAAGGAGATTAAGAAAGCCCTTTCCACCAAGCTTTGGTGGCTCACACCTATACCTCCTAGCTACTCAGGATGCTAAGACCTAAGGATCATGGTTCAAAGGCAGCCTGGGCAGGAAAACCTATGAGACTCTTATCGCCAATTAATCACCAAAAAAGCTGGAAGTAGAGATGTGGGTAAAATGGTAAAGCACTAGTCTTAACCAGAAGAAGGCACAAGAAGAAGTTCAAAATCCATGACTGGCACAAAAGAAATAAGGAAGAAAGAAAGAGAGAAAGAGAGAGGGAGAGAAGGAGAGGAAAGACAGAGAGAAAGAAAGAAAGAAAGAAAGAAAGAAAGAAAGAAAGAAAGAAAGAAAGAAAGAGGAAAGAGAGAGGGGAAGAAAGAAAGGAAGAGAGAGGAAAAAGAGAAAGGAAAGGGGGAGGGAGGGAGGAAGGAAGGGAGGGAGGGAGAGAGGGAGGGAAGGAAACTCCTTCCACAGGTAAACATTTCAGAGTACTTTTTCATTATAAAACAATATTTTGAAATTCACACCCATAATCAGTGGTCTTTCCAGTTGACATCATGCTTAAAAAATGAACATGGAAAGGGTTAAAAACTGGCAGTGATGAGCTTTTGCACGAAATTTTCAAATTGAATTGCTGTGGGGGAATGGCTTGACTTTGGAAGCCATATGCGTTACAAAGATTCTCCAAATGGGTGAAGAAACTTGAGACCCATCTCCAAAATTGTCCATATTATGTTCACCTATATCAACTTTTTATTTTAAAAAAAGAGATAAAATAGAAAGAGGATTATTAGAGAATAGAATGGAAACCCACAGGAGTGGATCAGAATGGATAATCAGTGGGACAAATCAGAGAACTTAAGGTCAGAGATGCTCATATCCTTGCATGAAAATGTCATGATGAAATTCGCATCCCCATCCTATGAACATGTATACCACAGTATGACACTGAGATGAGGGAAGGATGCCTTTTAGATCTGAGGCAGCTCCAGACCCAGGGGTTTGAGTCTGGATGATTTACTTGGGACATGATGGTAGGACAGAATGGGAGGAAATAATGGAAGATAAGGAGTGGGGAGGGAAGCAGCACAGGATGTCACAATGAGGAGAATGTGTCTGGCACCAGCTGGACTGCATACCTGTGGATGACCTACAGAGCCAGGACACCGTGGATATGTGGGCAGTGCAGGGGAGGTGAACAGGAGAAGGGTTCTCCAGCTCCTCTCATCATTGGAGCTGTGCCCCTAGGGGCCAAAGCTTCTGCCTGGAGCTTCCTCTTCAACACAGGAAGTCCTCAACAGAGAGTTCTAGGTTCTGGATGTAGCCCACCATCTTCTACATTTGAGGAAGCTGCGGGAAGGACCAGACCTGGTACACCCAGAACCACTTGCTCTGGGGTTTTCATTATTTAGAGGTGAACTATGTATTTGAAAAGCAAGAAGAAAAAGACATAAGCCTTATATATTTGGATGCCTCCAAAATGGAGATTTATTTAAGATGTAGGAATAAAAGCATTTGAGAAAATATGCTAGAACAATGCTATACCAATGGGAGTAACAGAACAGTTGACAGATTTCAGAAAGAATTCCAGCTGGGTTCTTCTTGGGGAGAGATGGGAATCTGCAGGAAAGGGGAGAGGTATGTGGCACTCTCCATCAACAGAAATGCCCACGGAAATGTTCAATGGGCTTCATGAGATGAGCTTGAAAAATTCTACTTCCCAAGTGTTGGCAGCGGAGGAAAGAAGACAGGACAGAAGGCTCAGCAACAGGAATCAGGGTAGCAGCTGGGGCGGCAGCAGGTGGTCTTGCAGCAGGTGGTTTGGCAGCAGCAGGGGCTGCAGCAGCAGGGCTGGAAGCAACTGGACACACAGCAGCTGGGGCAGCAGCAGGTGGTCCTGCAGCAGCTGGGCTGGCAGAAGCCCTGCTCACAGCAGTTGCAGCCACAGCAAGAGTTGACCATGGTGTCAGAGGATGGAGGTTCTGGGTGAGTGTGCAAGGTGATGAGGTTGGAGAATTTGGAAGGCTCTCTGTCCCCCATGCTCTTTTATACCCTGCTAAGGAGCACATGTGCTCCATCACATGGAGAGTTCTTTCCTTGTGGTTGTTTTAGTTCACAAACAGGTGGTTATCAAATTAGGCTATCATCTTTTCCTGATTAAGTTTTCTGGTGGGAAGGCAAACATGGTGCCACTTTTGTTGGAATTCACCTTTCCATCAGTTCAGGGAGAACCAACTCCTAAGTGTGTGTGTGTCTTGGTCTACTTCCTCCCAGAGCCATCCCGTGACTGCCAGTGTCTCCTCATGGTATGTTCCAATCTCATTTTACATGGTACATTACGTCTCCTCTTAGGTACTCAAGATTTTAAGAGCCATATTTGTGTGTGGTGACACAGGAAGCTAAAGCCTCACTAGAACCTCAGGCATCTTGGATCAGGGTCAGGTGGGAAGGATGCTTGGCCTGTGAGAGGCCACGTTGGGACAGGAAGGCAACCAGGAAACCTCGCTCCTCACTGTGAGTCAGGATTCTTTTCCTAGATGTGTTATGAGAAGAACACAGCTCACATTGGGTGCAAAACTCAATTAAATAATATTTCCATATCTTTGCTTTTGAAAACATTTAGAATTCAATATCTGAATATTTTCATTCCTTCAGTGGAAAAGTGGGCTGCAGAGCTCTGCTGTCCCTGAAGATTCCCCTTGGTATTGTTCTGTCAACTAGTTGTCCTTCAGTCTTTGACATCATGCTTTTGTGTCTCTTGTGCTTTTTGTTTATTTGGTTTTTGTTGAGGTCCACATAGTTGTCAGTAATGCTTGACCACCAGAGCCACACCCTCTGCCCACTCTTTCTGGATATTGACTTGTCTGGATTCCTATGCTTTTCCCATATTTACCTTGTGGCACAAGTTAGGTGTCACATTGTTCTTCTGACATTTATCTATGTACCTAACATTATAGATATGGATTAAGCTACTTAGCCCGATCTAAAAACAAGACTCTACTGTTTCATTATTCAAGTGAGCTATTGTATTATCCTGTTCAGGTCTTGAGTTGTTAAATACAAAAGAGGCAAAAAAGCAAAATAAAATAATAATGATAGAAATTCTGCTACTACTACTACCACTATAACCAGAAAAAGAGAAGCAAAGCTCCACGCTTTCTTAGAGATTCAACCAAGCTTTTATAGTAATGTATACACAGTACAGTTCCTAGAGCAGTTTTTCAGAGAACTTGGCATGAGAGGTGCTCGCCTGGTAGAATGAGGTTTGTCCCCTGACTCCTTGGACCATTTGTCCTAAAGCACAGTAGTATCTGTTTTCTTACCAGGACCATGCCAGTGCCATTGCACTCAAAAGTTAGATTTATTAATAACAAACACAATCTTGTGCTTTTCACCTAAGATTGTTTTTGGCTATTCAAGGTCTTTATGCCATTCTTGTGCATTTAAGGAATTCTTTATGTAATTCTGAGATTGTATTGTCAGTGGGATTTGGATGGGGATTTCATTACATATATACACTGTTTTTAATAATCTGGCCCTTTTTACCATGTTAATTTTGCTAATGTATGAATATGGCATACATTTACATCTTGTTTTTATCTTCAGTTTCTTTCTTTGGTCCTTTGTTAAGTTTTATTGCAGAGATTTTTCAGGTCTGGTTAAATCTATTTTAATTATTTGGTAACAGATGGAATTATGAATAGCAAATTTCCTTGGGTTTTATTCTTGGTGAATTTGTTTCTGGAAATGTCACACTATAAATCTTAAAATTACATGAATTAGCGAGGTTAACAAAAATTGCTCAGTTACGTGGAAAGAAGGCTCAAGGGGTACAGCTCCTTTCTAGCACGTCAGAACCAACAAAAACAATGGAATAGGCACCATTTAAAACAGAAATACTAACCAATGGAAAACAATAGAGGACCCAGAAATTTAACTAACCAGCCTACTAGCTACAGTATCTTGGTTCTTGGTTTAATTTTTTTAAAAAAGGTGCCAGGAATACATACATGCATTATAGAAGTGCTATTAGTTGGCAGGAAGGAAGATACTAGCTTTATCATGTATTGCCAGAAAATAAACATCCAAATGTAGAAAACAACAAAACAACATTACCTGAAGAAGCAGGAGGCTCCATGTAAACTATCCAGTATATCCAATCCAAAAGTTGGACAGTGAGGTGTATGGACATTAAATGAACACAAATGGCTAACCTTCCATGGAAACTGTTCAATAACCTTCACTCTCAGAGATTTCCAAATCAAAACTACATCAGGATTCTATTTCCCCACAGTCAGCATGGCTGCCATCAAAAAAACTGACAAGACTTAGTGAGGATTCTATGAAAGAAAGAAGATCCCATACACCAATGGTTAGAATTTGAATTAGTACATTTATTATACCGATAAGCATAAAATTTCCTCTAATATATAAATAGAGACTTCATATATTCTAGCTCAAACACTCCTGCATATATATACACACACAGATATGTATATATATTCATATAAATCCAACAGCATATTAAGTGAGACACCCACATGCTCCTATATATGGCAGGGCTGTTGACAAGAAGCAAATAAGTCATGGAGTCCTCCTGTGTGCCAATTAATGGTGAAAAAGAACCATAATATGGTATATGTGCTCAACATAGTATTATTCAGACATTTAGAAGAATGTGGGAAAATTCTTGGATGTGATCATTATCATGTTAAGTGAAACAAGATACACACAGAAAGAAAAGAATTGAATGTCTTTCTTCTCTTTCTTTAAATATCTTTTTTAAAAAAAGATGTGGCTGTAGAAAAAGGCCTATTAGAGAATGAAGTAAACCAGGGGGAGAGACTGGTATGGGTAAGCACAGAAACAAATTAAAGAGCCTAAGGTCATAGAACCCCATATACATGTAAGCTAATGTCTAGAGGATATTTACTATTTGCACAATGAATATACACCAAGAGCAAGAAATCAGTGTCAGCTAATCATCAATAGTAATGAAAGGCTGAAGACTATTGATCAAGAACAATTGGGCACACATCAGAAATGATCCACATAAAAATAGAACCGGGCACCAGTGCCTCACGCCTGCAATCCTAGATACCCAGGAGGCTGAAAACGGAGGATCACAGTTCAAAGCCAGCCCGGGGAACAAAAGTCCATGAGATTCTGATCTCCAATTAGCCACCAGAAAATCGGAAGTCGTGCTGTGGCTCAAGTAGTAGAGCACTAGCCTGAATCAAAGAGCTCAGGGATAGCACCCGTGCCCAGAGTTTAGATCCATGACTGACAAAAACAAAAGCAAATCCATTCAGAAGACTTCTCACTTTAATGTGCATAGAATCCATACACTGCTGCATAGTGAGTGTTAGTGACCACCACTGCAATGTTTTGAAAGTTATGTGGAAATTCAGCAACACTTAAATTTGAGGATGTGAGTTTTAGCATGTGTGTTCTCTGGGGCACAGAAAAAAACTGGGAGATGGAGGAAAGTAGTTTACTTAGGAATGAGGGCAGGACAAGATGTAGGAAACCTGGGAAATTATCGATAGTAAGCAGGGGAGAGGGGAACCCATTACCAAGGAATACCATCTGGAAAATTCTCCTTGGCTTGCTAAATGACATTCCCATGGACGTTCTGTGGAACACTGGAGAGGGTAGACACTTAGGCACTGAGGGAAGGGGAGCAGATCAGGAGTCACCAGCTCCTCTTACAGTTGGTAGCTGTGCCCCAGGAGGTCTCAGCTCCTTCCTACAGCGTTCTCTTCACTACAGAAAGTCCTCAGCAGAATGTTCTAGACTCTTGCTCCAGGCAAGCCTGGTCGGTTTGTGAAGGACCAATAGGAAAGACAAGAGCTGGCACACTCACAAGGCCCTGATGTGCTATTCTTATGGCTCTGAAATGAGCTACAGATTGATTTGAGGAAGGATAAATAAGGCAACATAATGCTTTCTGTTTTCACTTATTCACTTTTATTAATGTAGGATTATAGCATTTGAGAAAATAACAATAGAGTTGACAGATTTCTTTGAGAATTTGAACTCAGCTTCACTTTGAAGAGAGATGGTAAGCTGAGGAGGAGTGATGGGGACAGCGTGTTTGGAGGCCCATGAAGACCACATTGTGAAGGGAGATTTACACTGGCCACCCGTGGATGAGCTCAGAGAAGGACTACATCAATAATGCTGCCTACCGAAGAGCAGGAGGGTGCAGGTGACAGGGCTCAGCAGCAAGAATCAGGGCAGCAGCTGGGACGGCAGCAGGTGGTCTTGCAGCAGGTGGTTTGGCAGCAGCAGGGGCTGCAGCAGGGCTGGCAGCAGCAGGGCTGGCAGCAGCAGGGCTGGCAGCAACTGGACCCACAGCAGCTGGGGCGGCAGCAGGTAGTCCTGCAGCATCTGGGCTGGCAGCAGCTGGGCTGGCAGCAGCACTGCTCACAGCAGTTGCAGCCACAGCAAGAGTGGACCATGATGTCAGAGAATGAGGGTGCTGGGTGAATGTGCAAAGAGATGAGGTTGAAGAGTTTGGAAAGCTCTTGGTTCCCTTGCTTTTTTATACCCTGCTAAGGAGCACATGTGCTCCATCACATGGAGAGTTCTTTCCTTGTGGTTGTTTTCGTTCACACACAAGTGTTATCAAATTAGGCTACCATCTTTTTCTCATTAAGTTTTCTGTCGGGAAGGCAAACATGGTGCCACTTTTGTGGTATGTTGGAATTCACCTTTCCATCAGTTCAGGAAGAACCATCTTCTAAGTGTGCATGTCTTGGTCTACTTCCTCCCAGAGCCATCCTGTGACTGCCAGTGTCTCCTCATGGTGTGTTCCAATCTCATTTTACATGGTACATTCTGTCTCCTCTTAAGTACTCAAGATTTTATAGAGCCATATTTGTGCGTGGTGAATCAAATGGGTCCTTCATCAGGGTCAGATGGGGAAGACGGTTTACCTGAGAGCAGCCAGTAGCCTGGGGCCAGGAAGGCCATCAGGACACCTTCCTTCCTCCCCTATGGGCCATGGGCCATTTTCTAAGCTTTTCAGGGAAGAAGAGATAATCTCTGGGTGAGAAAAATCTAATTGACAAATGTCTACATGTCTTTGCTTCTTTTCATATTTCTTTTGTAAATCAAATTGTAAGATCATTTGGGCATTACAGAAGTGGTACTAACTTGGAGGAAGATACTAGCTTTATCAAGAATTGCCAGTTTAATGAGCATCCAAATGTAGAAAACTTGATCACAACAATAGAACCCTAGGAAATAGGAGGCTCAGTGTTCACCGTCCAGTACAAATACATATATATGTATATATCTGTATATATATCTGTATATATATAGTTCTTATGAAGAAAAGTGAAGTAAATAGTCACTGAAGGAACATAATGAGTAATATTACATGGAAAACAATTCAATGTCTTTAACATCGATGATTTTCAGATAGAAACTACACAAAAATTCCACTTCACCACAGTCTGAATGGCCTCCATCAAGAAAGCTAAGAATGTTAATGTGAGTGAGGGTCCCCGGAACAATAGGAAACCTCACACACTGTTGGTGGGAATTTGAATTTGTTCATTCATTATATTAATGAGCATAAAATTTCCATAAATAGGTAAATATAGATCACTCACATGATCCTACTATGGTATTCCTGCATACGTACATGTATATAACTGAAGGAATCATGCAACATGGAATGGAGACACCTGCCTGCTCATATCTCTGATCACAAGAGCCAAGTCATAGAGATCCTGGGGACCCACTGATGATGAGAAAAAGAACCAAAATGTGTTCTACGTGCTCAGTGCAGTATCAGTCAGACATTCACAAGATTGATGTCATGACTTTGTAGGAAAACTGATTGAAGTAGTCAATATCAAGTTGAATAAAATAAGATAGACTCAGGTAGACAAGTATTACATTTTCCTCATATGTTAAATCTTCAAAAAATAATATGTGCATAAAAAGAATGATGTAAAACAATGGTAGTGGATTAAGTATGAGAAATCTCAAGAACCATTCCAAGAAGCTAATGTCATAGAACCTCATATATATGTATGATGTCTAAAGAAAATTTACTATTAGGTCAATAAATATATACCACTGGCAATGTGAGTCAAATATCAATAACACTGAGAGACTGAGTAGTATTTATCTAAGGGCAAGTGGGGAATGAGCTGAAAGAGTCCACATGAAAACTATTGAGAGGATGAACACTTGGTGAACATAGGATCCAAGAGTTGGTGCCTAGACAATGACATCCACCCCATGGCTGACCAAGTCATGGAAAAACAGCAGCACTTAGCTGAGAAGAGATGTGAGCCTTGGCTTATGTGCACTGTGGGGCTTAAGGAGACCTGGGAGATTGAGGTAAGTAGTGTATGTGGGTAATGGTGACAGGAAAAGATGTGGAAAACTTGATAATAGTCAGGATTAGGGAGAAAAACCCGACACAATACATGGAGAACTCTCCTGGGGCAGCTGGATCATACTTCCATAGACAACCTGTGCAATACTGGAGACAATGGACACACAAGCACTGATGGGGAGGGAGTTGAGCAGGACAGGGCCCACCTACTCCCATCACTGGAGGATGTTACTCGTGCCTAGAGATTCCTGTTCAATAGAGGAAGTCCTCAGAAGAGTGTTCTAGGTTCTGGTTGAAGACAACCATGGCCTGCCTATATTTGAGAGACCCACGGAAAATTTTCTGAGCTGGGATACCCAGAATGATCTGGTGTGGAAATCTTATTGTTTAGGGATGAGCTATATATCTGAACGATAATTAAATAAGGAAACATAAAGAGACAGAATTGCTTTATATTTTCATTTATTTACTTCTATTGGTGATGTCAGAATAGCAGCATTTGCAAAGGTATCAAGATAGTAGACAGATTTCATGGAAAAACGCAGACGTGGGTCCATTTTGCAGAGAGAGTAAGCTAAGGAGGACTGAGGGGGACAGTGTGTTTGGAGGCCCACATGAACCCTAGTGGGAAGTGAGGTTTGCAGTTGGTTCAGAGAAGGACTACATCAATTAACTGCCTACTGAAGAGCAGGAGGGTGCAGGAGAGAGACTCAGCAGCAGGAATCAGGGCAGCAGCTGGGGTGGCAGCAGGTGGTCTTACAGCAGGTGGTTTTGCAGCAGCAGGGGCTGCAGCAGGGCTGGCAGCAGCATGGCTGGCAGTAGCAGGGCCTGCAGCAGCAGGACCCACAGCAGCTAGGGCGGCAGCAGGTGGCCCTGCAGCAGCTGGGCTGGCAGCAACACTGCTCACAGCAGTGGCAGCCACAGCAGGAGTTGACCATTTTGTCAGAGGATGGAGGTTCTGGGTGAGTGTGCAAGGAGATGTAGTTGAAGGGTTTGGAAGGCTCTCTGTCTATGTTGCTCTTTTCTACCCTGCTAAGGAGCACATGTGCTCCATCACATGGAGAGTTCTTTCCTTGTGGTTGTTTCAGTTCACAATCAGGTAATTATCAAATTAGGCTATCACCTTGTGCTGGCTACGTTTTCTGTGGGGAAGCAAACATGTTCGGAATCACCTTCTCTGTCAGTTATCTCCTAAGTGTGTGTGTGTCTTGGTCTGCTTCCTCCCAGAACCATCCCGTGACTGCCAGTGTCTCCTCATGGTATGTTCCAATCTCATTTTACATGGTACATTCTGTTTCCTCTTAGGTATTCAAGATTTTATAGAGCCATATTGGTGTGTGGTGAATTTTATGGGTCATTCATCTGGGTTGGATGTGGAGTATGGTTTTCCTGAGTGCCAGCATGAAACCAGCCTGGCATTGGGACAGGAAAGCCATCAGAAAATCTTCTGTCCTCCATCGTGAGTCAGGATCCATTTCCTTGATATTTTATGGGAAGAATATATCAAACTCTGAAGGAACATCTTAATTTTAAACTATGCATAAATATTTGCTTCTTATTTACTTAATCTGAATACATTCATTAATTATTTTAGTTCCTTTTGTGAGAAACTGGGCTGCAGTGCTTTGCTGTTCCAAAAAGATTCCTGTTAGTATGGTCCTGTGAAATTCAGTCTTTGACATCGTGCTTTAGTGTCCTTTTGCTTTTTGCTCATTTTGTTTTCATTTAGGAGGGATTGTGCTGTGAATTGAGGGCCACATGATTGTCATCGATGCTGTGTCACCAGAGTCACACCTTAAGCCCTAATTTTTTAGGCCAGAATATGATATATATATATGTATATATATAGTCCTGTACCTTTCCAAATTAGATGTCATATTATTCTTCAATCTTACTGCTATCTGAATACAACAACAGAGATTTCTATTGCACTTCTCAGCATTATCAGTCTGCTACATTATTCAAGAGGATTATTAAATTATCATGCTCAGGTCTTCTGTTTCAAAAAAAACAGGTACAAAAGGGAAATTGATCCTAAAAAGCAAAACAATTATGAAAGAACACACCGAATAAAATGATATTCAAATTTATTTATAGAAGAGACTCTGGGAATGCTGAAAGGTGCAAAAATTCACTATATGATTATTATTGTTTTGCCAGTCCATGGACTTGTACTCAGGGCCTAGGAACTGTCCTTGGGCTTTCTCAAGGCTAGCACTATACCACTTGAGTCACAGCATGACTTCTGGCCTTTTCTGTGTTTGTGGTAACAAAGAATCGAGCCCAGGGCTTCGTATATTGTAGACAAGCATTCAGTGCCTGGACACTGTCCTTGAGCTTTCTCAAGGCTAGTGCTCGACCACTTGAGCTATAATACCACTTCCTCTTTTTTCTGTGGATATGTTACTGAGGAATCAAACCAAGGGCTTCATTCATGCTAGTCTAGCACTCTACCACTAAGCCACACTCCCAGCCATACTATGTTTTCTGAAAGAAGAAAATTCTGCTATCCCCAAGTGTTGTAAAACAGGTGGTGTCTTTTGTCACTTGTAACTTTCTCCCAGAAATTTTTCAGGTCTTTGGTTAGGCTTGTTTTAATAATTTCTCTGGGAACTGATGTAACTATGAGTAGGAAATTTTTCTGAATTTCTGATGGATAAGTTTATTCTCAGGATTGTCACAATACAATAGCTAAAATTGTGTCACCTCACCAAGTTAACCAAAACAGCATAGTTCCCAAGGGAGATGGATCAAGTGGTATAGCTCTTGCCTGGAATATTTACACAAACTTAACCAAATGCAAACCACCTAAAACAGAAATATGGACCAGTAGAATTGAAAAGACGACCCAGAAATTTACTCAATTAGCTACAGTATCTTAATTCTTGGCAAAATAGCCAGAAACATGTGTATTGTTTAAATGCTACTATCTTGGAGGGAAAATACTAGCTTTATCAAGTATGGCTAGAAAAATGAACATCTGCATGTAGAAAACTGCAGCACAGCAACATAATGACATTATCCTAGGAAACAGGAGGATTGGTGGTCCCTCTCCAGTACACATACATGCATGCATGCATGCATACATACATACATACATACATACATACATACATACATACATACATACCTCTATTTCCAATCCATAACAATGGGCAATGATATGAATAGACATTCAATGAACACAAATGGCAAGCATTACATGGAAAATATTTAATGTTTTCACCATCAGGGATTTTCAAATCAAGATGACACAAAGGTTCTGTTTTACCACATTCAGAATGGCTGCCATGAAGAGAGCTCAGTGTCGATGAGGATCCTGGCAAAGCAAGGAGATCCCTTACACTGTTGGTTTATTGTTACACGAATAGGCACACAATTACTCTTATATATATAAATATAGAATTAACACATGATCCAGCTAAAGCACTACTGAATATATATGCATATATATGCTATATGCATATGTAATACATTGCAGGGCTATTGAAGAGCCAAGCCATCAAGTCCTCCTGTGTGCCCAACACTGGTGAAAAATCAAGACAAGAGGGTTCCATGTGCTCAATTCATTATTATTCAGAGGAGTGATGTCATGATTTTGTGTGGAAATTCTTGGAAGTGGTCATTACCATGTTAAATGATATTAGATAGGTTTGGTGAGACAAATATTACATCGTTTTCTCTTACATTGAATCTTTGAAAAAAGATATGGAGTAGAGGGAGGCCTTTTAGAGAATGAAGTCAATCAATGAGAAGAATTAGCATAGATAAGTCACAGGACAAATCCATGCATCTAGGGTCACAGAACCTACATCTACATGTATGATAATATCTATAGAAAATTACCTATTTGGACAATTAATATACACTGAGGGCAATGCTTTAAAGGGTTAAGCATTGACACCAATGAAAAAGTAAAGACTACCAATCCAAGAGCAATGGGGAAAGCATGTGAAATGTTCCACACCAAAATATTCAGCAGACTTTCACTTTAATGAGCACAGAGGCCAAGGGCTGGTGCTGAGATCATGAGAACCACCCCCACCCACTGTTCAAAAATGCATGAGATGGGGAAGGTGTGAGTCTTAGCTTGTATGCTCTCTGGGGCAAAGGGGAGCCAGGAGTTGTAGTAAGTGGTTTACTTGGGGATGATTGCAGGACAAGATTGGGAACTTTGAGAAATAGTCAGGAGTTGGGAGGGAAACAGTATAGAGTGACTCCATATGGCAAACTCTTCTTGGGCAGCTGGGTGGACAACCTGTGGAACTCTGGACACAATGGAGGTACAATGGGATCAACAGCTCCTCTCACCATATCACCTGTGCCACTGGGGGACTTAGCTCCTGCATGGAGCTTCCTATTAAACAGACAAAAACCTCAGTACAGACATCTAGACTCTGATTCAAGGCAACCATGCCATGTATGAGAATCCAGTGGAAAGGAATCAGAGCTGGCACACACAGAATGATCTATAATGAGTGTAATTGTTGAACCTGAGGTATATATCTAAACAACAGTTGAAGAAGAAAAAATAGACACAATGGTTTTATGATTGTATGCAGACAAGAGTAAAATTTATTGACAAGGTATGAATTATAGCATTTGAGAAACTATGTCACAGAACAAATACTTCCATGCAGGTAACAATACAGTTGAGAGATTTTAAGAAAATGCCAACTTGAGTTCCTTTCGAAGAGAGAGTAAGCTGATGAAGACAGAGGTGGACAGTGTGTTTAGAGGACCACATGAACTCCAGGAGGAAGTGAAGTTTACCATTGTCCACCCATGGATTAGCTCAGAGAAGGACTACATCAATAATGCTGCCTACTGAAGAGCAGAAGGGTGCAGGTGAGTGGGCTCAGCACCAGGAATCAGGGCAGCAGCTGGGGCGGCAGCAGCTGGTCCTGCAGCAGGTGGTTTGGCAGCAGCAGGGCTGGCAAGAGCAGGGCTGGCAAGAGCAGGGCTGGCAGCAGCAGGGCCTGCAGCAGCTGGACCCACAGCAGCTGGGGCGGCAGTAGGTGGTCCTGCAGCAGGTGGTCTGGCAGCAGGTGGTCTGGCAGCAGCCCTGCTCACAGCAGTTACAGCCACAGCAGGAGTTGACCATGGTGTCAGAGGATGGAGGTTGTGGGTGAGTGTGCAAGGAGATGCAGTTGAAGAGTTTGGAAGACTCTCTGTCCCCTTTGCTTTTATACCCTGCTAAAGAGTACATGTGCTCCCTCACATGGAGCATTCTTTCCTTGTGGTTGTTTACATTTACAAACAGGTGGTTATCAAACTAGGCTACCATATATTCTGGATTACATTTTCAAATGGGAAAGAAAACATGATGCCATTTTTCTGGCTTGCTGGATTTCACCTGCCATTTCAGGGAGAACCCTTTTCTAATTGCAGGCCTGCATTGGTCTAGTTCCTCACAGAGTGGTCACATGACTGCCAGTGTTTCCTCATGATAGGCTAGAATCTCTTTTTACATGGCACATCATGCCTGCTGTTAGGTATTCAAGATTTTATAGACCAGTCTTTGTGTGTGGTGACCCACGAAGCTAAAGCCTCCCCAGAACTTGTGTGTCCTTCATCAGGGTCAGGTGGGAAGGAAGATTTGCATGTGAGAGGCCATGTCACATGTTTCTCTGGGTGAGACACACAATTAAGAAATGCCGATGTCTTTGCTTCTTTCCATATTCTTGATCTGAATGAAGTCTCAGAATAATATTTTAGTTCCTCTTGTGAGAAGGTGGGCTGCAGAGTTCTGCTAAATCCTAAAGATTCCCCATAGTAGTGTACTATGAGCTTATTCTTCAGTCTTCCACACAGTGTTTGCACCAGTTGTGTTTTTTGTTTGAGTTTTCGGTTTTTGTTTTAGAGATTTTGTGCTCTGAACTAAAGACCACAAAACTGCAAAGTAATCCTCTACCACTTGAACCATATCCCCTGCCTCTCTTTCTGGTTTTGCATAAGATATCAAGAATTGTGCCATTTTTTCAGTATTTACCTGCTGGCACAAGTTAGATTCTACATTCTTCTTGTGTCTTCTTTTAAAATTTTCTAGTCCTTGGACTTGAACTCAGAGCCTGAGCACTGTCCTTGGGCTTTATCAAGGCTAGGTCTCTACCACTTGAGCCACACCACCACTTCCAGCTGTTTCTATATATGTGGTACCGAGGAATCAGACATGTGTCTTCATGCACTCAGCCAAACTCCTGCCCCCCACCCCATCTTATTTTTATCTGCCCATAACATTACAGATTTCTACTGAGCTTCTCAATCCTATCAATAAACAAGTCCCTCCTGTTTTATTATTTGAGAGAACTATCATATTATCCTATTGCGGTTGTCAGATGTTAAAGTAAAAAGATACAAAAGAGAAGAAAAGAAAGGTCTAAAAAAGAAAAGGAAGAAAAATGGAAAATATACAAGATGAAATGTTCTGGTACTATGTTTCTAGAGTACAAAGTTATTGCTGAAAGGTTCAAAAAGTACCCATCATATGTTCAAACACTTTATTTGTTTACTTTTATTCATAAATTTGTGCCGACAAAGCTGAATAACATGGTATTTAAAATGGAATGTCCTGTATGAAGGGAGTTTTCACTTGATGCTTAACAAGGCAAGACCAAAGAACTAGAAGGACCGAAGAAAGCTTCACTATTTCTCAGAAAGGAAAGGAAGCTTTTCTCCACAGATGAAAGGACAGAGCACATTTTCAGTGTAGAGGGGTGCATAGACAATACAGTTCCTAAGGCATTTTGTTAGAGAATTTGGCATACAGTTTTTTGGCTGGTAGAATTAATATCCTTCACTGACTCTCCAATGCATCCATCCTTAAGCATATTTTTAGACCAGCCCTTTACCGGTGCCATCTCCCTTAAGAGCTAGATTTATTCCTATTCAAAGCAACGAAACAAAAACATGATGTGGCCTTTTCACCATGTTAATGTTTATTGATCCATGAATATGGTATATAGTTCCAACCTGTTTTCTTTTCTGTGGTTGACAAATTTCATTGTCACAATTTTCCAAGTCTTTGGTTAAGTTCATTTCATTTCTTTAACTGTGAACCAATATGATCATGAATATGATTTCTTTGTTTTCTCTTCTTGAGGAATTTATTTTTGGAAGCATCACAATAAAAGACTTATTTATTTATTTATTTATTTATTTATTTATTTATACCTGAAGGAATCAGGCATCCTAGAATTGGGGGACCATTTATAAGAGCCAAGTCATGGAGTTATCCTGGGAGCCCATCGATGCTGAATAAAGAACAAAAATGTGTTCCATGCACACAGTAGAGTATTATTCAGACATTACGAAAATAATATCTTGACTTTGTAGTGTAATTCATAGAAGTGGTGATTATCATGTTAAGTGAAAAAGTACACTCAGAAAGACTGGTGTTTTGGAATTTTTGCCAGTCCTGAGGCCTGCACTCAGGGCTGAGCACTGTCTCTGGGCTTCCTCAAGACTAGAAACTCTATCACTTGAGCCACAGCACCACTTCCAGCTCTTCCTACGTTTGTGATACCAAGGAATTGAACCCAGGGCTTTGTCCATGCTAAGCAAGCACTCTACCACTAGACCACATTCCAGCCCCAAGACTAGTATAACTTCTTCTCTTATGTTGAATCTTTAAAAAAAAGAAAAGATATGAAAGTTTTAAAAAAGCCTTTTAAAGAATGAAGTAAACCATTCTCTAAAAAAGGGATTAGTCTGGGTAATCGATCATCAAATCCCTTATACATGTATTTTAATGTCTTTAGAAAAATTTACTGTTTGCACAACTAATATAAATCAATGGCACAATATCCACAACAATTAAATATCCACAGCAATGAAAGACTAAAGACTGTTGATCTAAGAACAATGGGACACACAACTGAAATGATCCACATCAAAATATTCCAAACACTTCTCAGTTTAGTGAGCACAGAATGTAACATCTGAGGACCATCCCCACTGTTTGAAAATGAATGGAAAATCAGCAATACTTAGAGGAGAAAGTTGTGAAATGAAATTGCTTGTCCTCTGGGACATAGCCCAGCTGCGACATGAGCAAAGTTGATTACTTGAATAATGACAGGGAAAGATGTTGGACACTTGGGAAATAATTGAGAGTTAAGGGATCACCCCATCACCAAGGAATGACATATGGAACAATTCTTCTCAGGCAGCTGGATAACTTTCCCATGGACAGCCTGTGGACACAGTGGACACATGGGTACTGAAGAAGTGGTGAGCCAGGGCACAACAGTTCCTGTCACTATTAGAACCTTGCTCCTGGAAGCTCCTCTCCTGGCCAGAGCATTCTCTCTTTAACAAAGAAAGTTGTCAGCAGAGAGACCAAGGCTCTGGCTCTAGGCAATGATGTCTATATTTGAGGGGGCAATAGGGAAGATCACAGCTGGCACACCCACAATTCCTTGCCATGTGATTTTTTTTTGCCAGTTCTGGCCTTAAGCTCAGGGCCTGAGCACTGTCCTTGGATTTTCTCAAGGCTAGAGCTCTTCCACTTGAGCCTCAGCATCATTTCTGGCTTTTTTTTCTATGTATGTGGTACTGGGGAATCGAACCCCGGTCTTCGTGCATGCTAGACAAGCACTCTACCACTAGGTCAAACTCCCGGCCCCTGCCATGTGATTTTTATGCTTTAAAGATAAGTTCTATATTTGAACAATAGAAGAAGGAACAATACAGCCACATAATCCTTTTGTATTTGTTTTATTCACATGTATTGATGATACAGGAACATCAGCATTTGAGAAGGTAAGAAGATAGTTGACAGATTTCATTGGAAATTCCAACTTGAGTTCATTTTGAAGAGAGAAAGTGACAGGGGCAGTGTATTTGGAGGCAGACCCTATTGGGAAGTGTGGTTTATAGTTGGCCTCCCTTAATCAACTTGTAGATTTCTACTTCTTGAATGAAGACCAGGAGAAGACAGGACAGAGGGCTCAGCAGCAGGAATTGGTGCAGCAGCTTGGATGGCAGCAGGTGGTCCTGCAGCAGGTGGTTTTGCAGCAGCAAGGGCTGCAGCAGGGCTGGCAGCAGCATGGCTGGCAGCAGCAAGGCCTGCCGCAACTGGACACACAGCAGCTGGGGCAGCAGCAGGTGGGTTGGCAGCAGCTGGCCTGGCAGCAGCCCTTCTCACAGCAGTTGCAGCCACAGCAGGAGCTGACCATGGTGTCAGAGGATGGAGATTCTGGGTGAGTGTGCAAGGGGATGTGGTTGGAGAGTTTGGAAGGCTCTCTGTCCTCCTTTGCTCTTTTATTCCCTGCTACGGAGCATGTGTGCTCCATCACATGAAGAGTTCTTTCCTTGTGATTGTTTATGTTTACAAATAGCTGATTATCAAATTAGGCCACACCAATATTTTCCAGATTAAATTTTCAAGTGGGAAAGGAAACATGATGCCATTTTTCTGGTGCACTGGAATTCACCTGTTAGTTCACAGAGAACCCTCTTCCAAGTGGGTTCCTCTAAGAGAAATCACATGGCTGCCAGTGTCTCCTTATGATAGCTAGAATCTCATTTTACAGGGCACCTCGTGTCTCCACTCAGGTATTCAAGATTTTATAGATCCATAGTTGCATGTGGTGCCCCAGGAGGCCAAAGCCTCACTGGAGCCTCATGTCCCTCAGGGTCAGGTGGGGAGAAAGGTTTGCCTTTGTGAGGCCAGTGGCCTGGGGGCAGGAAGGCCTTTAGAACACCTTCCTTCCTCCAGTGTGAGTCATGGTCCATTTCCTACATGCTTTGCGGGAAGAACAGGACATCCTCTGAATGGAGGAATATTGATATGTCTTTTCTTCCTTTGTGAGAAACAAATCTCTATATGTCATTTTTAGTGTCTCCTGTGAAAATGTGTCAACAGAATTCTCCCCCCCTCTCTCTTTACCAGTCCTGGGGCTTGAACTTGCAGCTTACACTCAGGACCTGGGCACTGTCCTTGGGGTTTTTCAAGGCTAGAGCTCTACTTGAGCCACAGTGCTACTTCTGGCTTTTTCTGTGTATGTGGTACCGATGAATTGAACTCAGGGTTTCATGCATGTTAGGTGAGCACTCTACCACTAGGCCATGCTCCTGACCCTACAGAGAATTCTCTTACACCCTAAAGTTCCCCTTTAGTATTGTACTGTGGGCTTGTTTCCTTTCTGTCTTTGTCTTGCTATCTTTCTGTCATTTCTCTGTGGTGGTGTTTGTTTTATTTTGTTTTGTGTTTTGAAGCAAAAGTTCTAAACTGAGAACCTCATACTTGCCAAGCAAATGTCTAATGACTTTTGAGCCACACTCTTTACCTTTGTCTGATTTTTATCAGGTCATCTGGAATCCTGTTCTTTTTACAACATTTGTCATAGCGTTGAGTTTTTTTTTCTCTTCTACACCCACTATTATAGCCCTCTTCTTACCTCCTGGATCCTGCCAAGAAACTAAACTGCCCTGTTTCATTATTCAGGAGAGTGATTAAACTTCCATGGTTAGGTCTTCATTTTTCAAACACACACACACACACACACACACACACACACACACACACACACACACACACGAAGAGCAGAATAAAAAGAAAACAGGAAACAACAAAAATGAACCATTTTCAGCTCTCATTTATTTAGATTTAGACATTCTAATCGCTTAAAGCATGGAAATATACCCATCTAGAAGGTTGATTAGTCTTTCCAGACAAAAGAAATACTGCCAGCCCCATGTGGTTCAAGAAACACTGAAGGATAGTAAGAAATAGATGTGATGATGTGATGAAATAACCAAATGTCTCAAATAAGACAAAAATCACTTGCAATATTTTTATCACATTAACTTATTTTTCCAAATGTTTTATTTCTGTACTTTGATTCATAGGTTTGTGCTTATAAAGCTGAAAACATGGAAAATTTTTAAATGATGTGTTCCGTATGGAGTTATTTTTCTTTTTACTGGTTAAGAGACACAAGAAAACATAAAGATGTAGAAGAAAGGCTTGTTGATTCTTAGAGGGGAGGGTTCCATATAAATTGAGGTGTTAAAGGAAGCTTCTAGCCCACTGGTAAAAGGGAAGAGTGCATTTTCATTGTAGAGTCATAGATAATATATTTCCTAGGGAAATACACAGTTACACAGTTGGCTGTGTACAAGATCATTTGGGAAAATATTACCAGCTACCCTCTCTCTGGCTCCTGTCCAGAGAAATTGTGATTTAATTGGTATAGTTTAATGCCTGTGATCTGGGAGCTTTTCCATTTCTTCAGGTTTACCCACTGAACAGCGAAGCATGAATCCACCTTCTTAAACTGTCCATAGGACATCTCTTTGTTTACATATCCAGAAACTAGAAATCACAAAACAAACTCCAATTTATTTGGTGGCATCGTTAGGAACCTGAGTAGAGGAAACGATCCTGACTTGAAGCACTGGACTTTGAGCCTTGTGGACTAAAACACTGATAATTCTCTGTAGTATTTTACATTGTTCTAATAGTAAAGACAATAGATCTACATGGTGGTCGATACATGTGAAATTATTATTGATAGCATGCTGGGGAGGCTAGGGAGCTGGGTAGTGGTGGTGGTATTAAATTTGAGACCAGATGTTTGATCACTCTGTGTTCCTTACTGACTTTTGCCTATGACTCCTGAAATACCATAGGCAATTAGTATCAAATGATACAAGAAAATTATGTGAAGTTTGCTTGAACAAAGCTACCTTTTATTACATAAAGTAGTTGAGCATGATTTTTTTCTGTTATCTAACTTTGGGATATGAAAAAATGGCCAGTGGTCTCCAAGGATGGTAGCTTTTTAGAGTCAATGTGCTGTTTTCTTGCTGACAGAATAGGCATTCATCAGAGGTTAACATGAAGAATGTTTGTCATTGACCACTGAATGGTTTTATATGACATTGTTTTGAAGTAAATTGGCACAGAACATGAACACCAGAGAGTAGAAATAATTAGGAGCCACTTGAGAGGTTTTAGGCCCCAGGTGAAATATTTGTAGCAAACACACACACACACACACACACACACACACACACACACACGATGAGTGTCTATATGAAATTCACTGATTTATTGTAAATCTATACTATAATCTCTAAGAAAAATATATATTAAAGTGATATCAATATCTCAAGAATAAGTAGCTAAGTCATACAATCAACCTAAGGGCCCAAATGAAAGAATTAAAAAATATGGTTTATGTACTCAGTGGAGTATTACTCACACACTAAGAAGAATGAAATCAGCTGGACAGCTGGACATGGTGGCTAGCACCAATAATGTAAGCACTTGGGAGACTGAGGGGATTACAGTTCAAAGGCAAAGAGTTCATAAGACTCCATGATTAGTTAAAAGCTGGCCTGCGGAGGGGGAGGGGGGAATATCATAGCCTATTTGAAAACTACCTAAAAATACAAAGGGCTGGAGATATGGCTCAAGAGGAAGAGAGCCAAGCAAGTTTAAAACCTTAGGTTAAAGCCCCACAACTGGAAATGAAAACATGCACGCACACACACACACACAGAGTTACATAAAATCTTGTCCTTTGCCAAAGACTCATAGAATGGGAAAACCATCTTGTTTAGTGAAATAGCCATTTTGTGAATAAGAAATATCATGTGGAACTTCAAAAAAAAGGACAATAGTGAGGTATACTGTGGAAAAGACAGTGGGCCGATGGAAAGGGAGATAAGGAATGAATGTGAGATATTAGGATAAGTCAGGGTTCAATGACCAAATTATCTGGAACACATGTATGAAAAATTGAAAAATGTCTGGCCGGGAGTTTGGCCTAGTGATAGAGTGCACACCCAGCAGGCACAAAGGCCCAGGTTTAATTCCTTGGTACCACATACATAGAAAAAAGCCAGAAGTGGTGCTGTGGCTCAAGTGGTAGAGCTCTAGCCTTGAGAAAACCCAAGGACAGTGCTCAAGCCCTGAGTTCAAGGCCGGAACTCGTAAAAAAAAAAAAGGAAAGAGAAAAATGTCATAACACATCCATTATTTTGCACAATTGAGACACACTGAAGACAAAGTTTTCAAAAGTTAAACATCCACATTAAGAAAAACAACAATTGTGCAAAAGTTGGAAGATTCAGCAAAATGTCCTGAAGATTAACATGTCAGTGGGGAGAAGCAACAACAACAACAAAACACAGTCAGCTTTGACACAGAGACAAGTACACTGTGTGGGGGGAAAAAAAACCAAATGTGTATAGAGACAGCAACACTGAGATGAGGGACGTGGTGTGCTAGACTGTGTACACTCAGGCAGCTCAGACATGGGGTATGGGTGGGCTGTTCAGACAGAACAATTTACTTGGGAAATGATCACAGGGAAAGGGTGTAGGAAATTTGGGGAACAATTGAAGGCAGTAATGGCACTGGGACAGAGTACCCGCAGAACAGCTGGACTGCATTTCCACTGACAACCTCTGTGACACACATGCACTGAGCAGGAGCTGAGCCAGAGAAAGGCGCACCAGCTCCCTTCTACTAATGGAGCTGCAATCCTGGGGGCCTGAGCTCTTGCCCAGAACTTTCTCTTCAATAGAGGAAGTCCTCAGCAAAGAATTTTAGGTATCGAGCCCTGTGGAATATTCTTCCTGTATTCAAGGGAGGAATGCTGAGAAGACCTCACAACTCATATCCTTTATTCCTGTCCTTCAGTTACTTAGCAATAAATGTGGAGATGGAGTTACTGGGGAAGAGTAACTGGACTCGTGGGAGGTTAGGGAAGGGACTGGTGTGGAGAGACATGGGGATAAATCAGAGTGTCTTCTGCAAGTGAGGATTTATAGCTGAGGAAAATGTGGGAAAGAAAAAGAGACGTGTGATCTTTATATTTGGATGCTTGCACAATTTTGGTTTATTCATGAGTAGGAATTACAGCATTTGAGAACAAAAGGACCAAGAGCAAACACTTCCATGAGGGTAACGAGACCAGGTGACAGATTTTAAAGAAAATTCAAATTTTTGTCCACATTGGATTCGGATAGTCACCTGGCAGGAGAGGGGCTATGTGTCTCAAGGCCCACATGAACCCCAATGGGAACTAAGGTTTTTGCAGTTGGCTTCCCATAATTCCTCATCAAGAATGATGACGGCTGAAATCCAGGAGCAAGCAGGTCAATGTGCTCAACAGCAAGAACTACTGCAGCAGCTGGGGCGGCAGCAGCTGGGGCGGCAGCAGGGCTGGCAGCACACAGACTGGCAGCAGGGCTTGCAGCAGCTGGAGATGCAACAGGGCTGGCAGCAGGGCTGACAGCAGGGCTTGCAGCAGCTGGAGATGCAGCAGGGCTTGCAGCAGCTGGAGAAGCAACAGGGCTGGCAGCAGGGCTTGCAGCAGCTGGAGATACAGCAGGGCTTGCAGCAGGGCTGGCAGCAGGGCTTGCAACAGGGCTTGCAGCAGCTGGAGATGCAGCAGGGCTGGCAGCAGGGCTTGCAGCAGCTGGAGATACAGCAGGGCTTGCAGCAGGGCTGGCAGCAGCTGGAAATGCAGCAGGGCTGGCAGCAGGGCTTGCAGCAGCTGGAGATACAGCAGGGCTTGCAGCAGGGCTGGCAGCAGGGCTTGCAGCAGCTGGAGATACAGCAGGGCTTGCAGCAGGGCTGGCAGCAGGGCTTGCAGCAGGGCTGGCAGCAGCTGGAGATGCAGCAGGGCTTGCAGCAGGGCTTGCAACAGCTGGAGATACAGCAGAGCTTGCAGCAGGGCTGGCAACAGGGCTTGCAGCAGGGCTTGCAGCAGCTGGAAATGCAGCAGGGCTGGCAGCAGGGCTTGCAGCAGCTGGAGATGCAGCAGCTGGGGCTGCAGCAGCTAGAAATGCAGCAGGTAGGGTAGCAGCAGCTGGGGCGGCAGCAGGTGGTCCTGCAGCAACTGGGCTGGCAGCAGCCCTGCTCAGAGCAGGATGAGCCACAGCAGGAGTTGACCATGGTGTCAGAGGATGTAGGTTCTGAGTTGGTGTCTAAGGAGATGTGGTTGGAAAGTTTGGAGGTCTCTCTGCCCCCGGTGCCCTTTTATACCCTGCAAGTGTCTGCCGTTTGCATTCTTTCCTTGTTATTGTTTGTGTTAATAAATAGGTGATTATCAAATTAGGCAATTCTATTTCCCTGGTTAAATGTTGGGGAAGAGGATCATAGTTTCCTTTTTCCTGGTGGAGGATTCACTGGACAGCTCTTAAGGAACTACCTCTTGCTTGTCTTTTTTTGTTTGTTTGGATTTAGTTCCTCAAAAAAAAAGCTGTCATGTGATGTCCTGTGTTCAGGTGGTACACATCATTTCTGTAGCATGGGCTGTCTGTTTCTAAGGGATTGTGATTGCTATGGACCCATAATGGCTTTGTTGACCTAGAAAGATAGTGTTACATGTGAGGCTAGAGGCTCCCTCATCCTGGTTCAGGTGGACAAGAACAGTCTGAAAAATCCCTCAACAGGAGAACAGAAAGCCCATTAGGATGTGACTCTTTCCTTGATGAGAATCACAATTCATTTATTATTATTATTTTTATGGGACACACAAGACTACATCTTGTTGGAAAACTGAATAGTAAAATATTGGTGGGTTATTCTTTTTTCCTCTAGAGACTGAAGCCCCTTAAAATTGTTCTTGTGCTATCCTTCTGTTTCAATATCCAGAAAAGAGAAACCGTATAAATAATTCGCTCACAATTCAAACTACCTCAACAATAGAGAAAATGATCCTAGAGTAGAAACATTGAACACTGAACCCTGTAGACGAAAATCCTGAAAAACCTCTGTAGTATTTCAGGTTATTTGCATGCCAGAACCAACAAACCCACACAGGCTGAGAAGGGACCAACGAGGCTTGAAATCCAATGGGAGATTATTATCGAAAACAGTCTTGAGTTTTCTTTTTTTTTAATTTTTTATTGTGATTAATAGAAGGGTTACATTATATTCACCAGATAGAAAGTGCATAACTTCACAAACATTGATGCCCTTTCTCATGACATGGTCTCCATTTCCCTCCCACCCTCCCCTCGCTCATCTTGATTTCCCCCCTTCCCTATCCAATTTCAAATAACCAATTAAGCACATATAAAATATATCAGATAACAAGGTGAAATATTGTAACAATATGAGATAACCAAGGGATGGCAAAAGAGATGAGAGATAACATAGTACATTAAGGACAACAATCACTCATTATATGGCTTTTGTTTCATCATTGACTCTACTCCTCGCTAAATCTCTCCTGGCCTGGTGAAATAGATGGATAATGAACACATGCTAGGCACACAAATTAGGAAGTGGATGATACTTCTTTATTACATAGAGAGGTAGAAGGGATGATATAAACGTATTCATGTGCTCAAACTCTGATGTACATAGAATCTGACTGCATTGATTTTCTCTTTGAGGCTCACTTCAGCAGCTGTGGAGAATATTTAACACTGAAGACAGTCTCCATTCAACAGCCCACAGGGCACAGAGGCTCTTATTCAAGGTGAGAGGAGTCGAGTGTCTTAGAAATGACTGAAGCTGTACTCTTAGCTAGTCAGGAGGCTGAGATCTGAGAATTGAGGTTCAAAGTCAGCCAGGCACAAAAGTCCCTGAGACTATTATCCCCAATTAACTGCCAGAAAACTGGAAGTGGCACTGTGGCTCAAATCGTTGAGTGTTAGCCTTGAGCTGAAGAGCTTAGGGACAGCTTCCAGGCCCAGAGTTCAGGGCCCACAACTGACAAAAAAAGAAAAGAAAAGAAAGAAATGACTGAAGCTAATTGCAAAGTGGAACCCTCACTTAAGACCTCAGCCCTAGCTAATACTAACACTGAAGCCCAGTGAGACGACAGGAAAGAGACAACAAAACTGTCCCTGATTTCCAGTGCACAGGAATTGTGACATAATAATTGTATGGTGCTTTAAGCTTGAGTTTTGAGGTAATATACCAAGAGATGATTCATTCAGATTTCTATGGCCCTACACACAATACTGGGAAGCCAAAGAAATGAAATCAAAGGGTGCAGACAAGTGGATATGCCAGCACAGGTCCAGCCATAAAGCTTGAAATCCCAACGTACTGATGATTCCCTGGGTGAAGCAGTATGTTCTCTTTACTGAGATGACCGAGGAGCCTCACAGAGGAATACAGTGATGTCTGTTTCCCAAAGTTTATATGAAGTATTACTGTATTGCAGAAATTATTACTGTATTGCAGAAACCCCCGCTTAAGGGGTTATAGGATAATAAGATTATAGAAAACCCTGCCAGGTAGAGCAAGTCTAAAAATGAATGCATATATAACTGTGTGATGGGTGAATTAGGAGTGGTTATTAGGGAAGAGAGTTTTGTAACTCACAGAAATCTGTAAGGATGCAAAGAGAATTTGGTCATCTCCACAGTGGCATGTACTGTCTTAGCCTTATGCTCCATGATCCATTTGAGGGAATCTGAGCTCTCCCTCCCCATTCCATATAAACTCAAGCTCTGTGGAAGCGAAGTGTTGGCTCCAGAGATTTGAACACTCCATGGACCACTGCACATTGGAGAGCTTCCATTGGTTTGACACGTGTTGCTGCCATTCTTGGGTTCTCATGACACTACACAAGCAGGAAAAGGAATGAGCTATTCCCTCCACGTTGAACTGTTCTCCCCAGAAGAACTTGAAAAGTGAGGAGCGGGTGAAGAGGAGGATGTTTAATGTGAGGGAAGCCTCTGGTGTGGTCCTAGAATTCTTATTTCTGAGAACGACGGCTGTCGTCTAATAAGAAAGGGCTCAGAACATTCAGGATATGACCATGGTGGGTCTTCCAAGCAGGTCACCTCCATCAGTAGATATATCCTAGGCAATTCTCTAGTTAATCTAGACCAGGTAAATGGAATGACCTGAAGAAGAGAATGCAGTGGGTGAGGCGAGTCACTTGAAAACCAACCCAAGAACCTTTCATCTGAAAGGTCCTGCCACCTTTAGTTACTGTGACGACCCCAGTGCAAGGGGCTGCAAAGAGCTAGCCACCTCACTTCTTTTTTTCCCTCCCTCCTCTCCCCACCTACAAATTGTATAGTTCAGTTTCAATATGGTGTCTAGTGAGTATCACTGCTGCACTTGTTCACTCAGTGTTTCTCCATTTCTGTGCTGCCACCACCTTATTTCTAGGGGGAGAGAAACCAGCTCTGTTCACACTCTAGGGAGGCCTGGAAATCACATGAATTTAAGTTCACTAAGAACATTCCTTTAGGATCAATGTCATGCTATCCTGTATATCTCTCGCTTCTATGTCATACTAGACTTTACCCAGAGCATTTTTCTTATAAATCACTTGTAGAGGAACCCCTATTTCAGGTTCTACTTTTAGTGAATCTAATTTATTACACACAACCTAGTTTACTAATTCCCTGTTTACTAAACTGTGTGTCATAATACCTGCTGTGTGTACTTACACATCACCTCCTCTTCCCATAGCATTTATTGGTGCACCTTAATGCATCCTCTTCAACTAATAGCGTCCACTCATATTTCCTTAAACATAAGGACACAAAGGCACCTTCACCATAAATATTTTCCCCAAAGCTCTTAAAAAGCAAACAACTTTGCATTTTTTTGCCTTTTTTTTTTGGTCCTGGGGCTTGAACTCAGGACCTGGCTCAGTCCTTGAGCCTCTCTGTGCTCAAAGCTAGTGCTCTACCTCTTTAACCATGGTGCCACTTTCAGCTTTTTGTTACTAGGTTACTGGAGATAGGAGTCTCATGGATTTTCCTGCCTGAGCTGGCTTTGAACCATGATCTTTAGATCTCAGCCTCCTGAGTAGCTAGGATTACAGGCATGAGCCACAGGTGCCTGGCACTCTGTTTTTAGGCTTAAAATTATTTCATCTACTTGAGACTATTCAATATGAATTTGGGGATTTTTTTCTAGTTCGATGATGAATGTCACTGGAGGTTTGATGAGGATTGCATTGCATCTAAAGATGGTTTTGGTTATATGGACATTGTCACATATTCTGTCCACCCATGAACATAAGATATCTTTCTGTCCTTTAATGTCATTTTCAATTTATTTTTTCTGGGGTTTACAAATCTGATTGATTCCTAGGTATTTGGGGGAATGAATGCGATTGTTTCTTGGCTTCTTTCTTATTGTGGTTGGAACCAAAAAACACCTGACTTCATGTTATCTAGTACCTATGCCATTGAGTACTTTACTTGGGAAATGGAAGAGACAGCAACAGGCCTATAATGGGTAATAAACTCAACTCAACTATGCCTCAACAGAGGTATAATAACACACACACACACACACACACACACACACACACACACACACAGACACACACACACACACCACACACAGACAAAAATAGAGCTAGATGCTTGTGGCTCATGCCTATAATCACAACTACTCAGGAGGTTGAGATCTAAGGATATCAGTTCAAAGCCAGCTTGAGCTGGAAAGGCGGCAAGACACTTATCTCCAAATAACACCAGAAAACCAGATGTGAAGCTGTGACTCAAAGTGTTAGAGTACTAGCTCTGAGAGGAAAAGCTCAGAAACAGTGCCTAGACCATGAATTCAAGCCTCAGGACTGACAGAAAAGAGAGAGATCCATAGATTCACAGAGCAGATTTAGAGGATCCACAGACAAATAGTGGAATCCCTCTAGATGTCTAAAAATAGAAGATAAATCGATAATGTTGCAGCATATACATGCAACAGAGTATTATACAACCACTAAAAAGAAAACAAAATCATGTCATTTGCAGAAAAATGAATGTAGCATCATATGAAGTGAAAGAAGTCAAACTCAGAAAGATCAATGCTTTCTTTTAGATATGGGATCTTAAAAAATAAAGTTATGAAAATAAAAAGGGAAATTATTTTGGAGAATAGGAAGGGGAGATACGTAAGAAAGTAAGGGTATGTAAGAGGTAAACGTGAGTTGAATCAAGTACCTATGGCACTGAATATTTTACTTGGGAAACTGAAGAAACAGCAATAGACCTATATAACGATCCTATTCCCTGTCAAGCACCCTTCTTGTGCTTAAAATATGGAGACAGCCAGCCACAGTGGCTCACACCTGTAATCCTAGCTTCTCAGGGGGCTGAGATCTGAGGATTGTGACTCAAAGCCAGCCCAGGCACTAAAGACCATGAGACTCTTATCTCCAATTAATCACTAGAAAATGGGATAGGGCAGTAGCCTTGAGATGAAAAACTCAGGGACAGAGCCCAGGCCCAGAGTTCAAGCCCCATAAAATACTTATATATACATATATATATTTTTTTTTAATTTTTTTATGGGGACAGACACGGATACTGAATTCAGGGACATGGGCACCTTAGATTGTGCTCTTGGGCCAGCCTAATATGAAGGTTTGATAGAAAGTAGTTTACTTGGGAAGTTATCCCAGCAAATTTCCTAGGGAACCTTTGAAATCTCTAGGTCAGGTAGGAGGTCATTACAGAGTGAAATAAACAGCAGAGCACCTCTGGATGCAGCTGGATTCCCATCACTCCTCTAGTACAAAATATATCCACTGAGAAGCCAGAGTATTTGTCCACCAACTTCATTTTCCTGGTTGAACTCTGTTGTAACTTTTGCCATTAGCTTGCTGTTAACCCGAAGCAGTCTTTGGGCAGAGAATGCGAGATACCCATCTGTGAACCTCTAATCCTTAACCAGAACAAGGACTGTTGTAGAAACAGAGCTGGTGTTGCTGAAAACCCTTGCAATGGTCATTTGATTTAGAATGGGCAACACAAACATTTGACTCACAGGTGGGAAATTAAGAAGAAAAAATCAGGAGACATAATGCCTTTAGATTCGCATGCTTCGAGATTCAGATTTATTGAAGATGAAGGAATTACAAGACTTAAGAAAATGTGTCAGGGAGTGATTTCTCCCATGAGAGTGACATGATAGCTGATAGTTAACAGCTAATAGGGAAAACTCCGTTTCTGCTCATGTTGGAGACAGACAGGAGCCTGGCTGGAGAGGAAGTGGTATATTTAGAAGCTTCATGATTTAGCTCACAACTAAGCTACATCAGTATTGACTACTATACACCAGGAGAGTGCAGGTCAGAGCACTCAGCAGCAAGAACCACTGCCGCAGCTGGGGCGGCAGCAGCTGGAGATGCATCATCTGGGGCGGCAGCAGGGCTGGCGGCAGCAGGGCTGGCAGCAGCAGCTAAAAATGCAGAAGCTGGGCTGGCAGCAAGGCCTACAGCAGCTAGAAATGCAGAAGCTGGGGCGGCAGGTGGGCTGGCAGCACACAGACTGGCAGCTGGGCCTGCAGCAGCTAGACACACAACAGGTGGTCTGCAGCCAGCTGGGCTGGCAGCAGCCCTGCTCAGAGCAGACAGAACCACAGCAGGAGTTGACCATGGTGTCAGAGGTTCTGAGCTGATGTCCAAAGAGACGTGGTTCAAAAGTTTGGAGGTTTCTCTGCTCCCCCCGAAACCAGTGCCCTTTCAAACCCTGCTAAGGGTCTGCCACCATTTCCTATGGCATTCTTTCCTTGTTATTATTGTGTTAACCAATTTGACCAGTTTTATTTTCCTGGTTCCACTTTCCAAGTTGCAAAGAAAACATGATTTTCCTTTTCCTGATTCATAAGCAATGGTGTCCATTCTTGCAGAACCATTTTCTAAGTTTAGTTCCTCAAAGAGAGCCATCACATGACATTTCGTGTCTTAGCACGTGTGGTTTTTGTCTCATGCACAATACTTGCTGTGTATTCTTAGTGATCGTGACTGTAGGTTCTTATAGCCCTTAATTGTTTGGGTGACCCAGGAAGAAATACCTGGCTGGGAGTGTGATGGTTCATTCCTAATGGGTTGGGTTAGCCCAGGACTTTTGAATGCACACAACCATTGACATGAGAACAGAAAGACTTACATCCTCTTCTCACTCCAATTCACAGTATATTTTCTAGACTTCTTTGTGAAACACAGATGTCTTTCAAGTTGGATATCTGACTGATGAGATTTATTGGATTTCTTTGTTTGCCAGAAACAAACATCTAGAACTGATTTTTAGGGCATTGTGGAAGAGAGCAGCACTGTTCAGCTATGTATATCGTGAAGTTCAGATACCCTCAATTTGTGCTTTTGGGTTAGTTTTCCTTCTGATTCTCCATTCTGGTTTTCTGCCCTTAACAGACATGTCAATTCTTATCTTTTTAATTTTTTATTGTAATTAATAGAGGGGTTACGGTTATATTCGCCAGATAGAAGGATCATTGCTTCACATACTCAATTCTTACCTTTATTTTTTTTTCCTTGTTAACCAGCTAGATGTCCTAGTGCAGTCATCTCCCCCTCTCGTTTACACTTGACCTGATCTCTGTCCACTTTCTGAAAAGAATGGGATTCTCTTGCTCCATTATTTACATGGTGGATTACACTTTCATGTTGTGGTCTGCCCTTCACCAAAGCTAGTACAAAAGGAAAGAGAGATGGAAAACAGATTACTTAGATTAGGAAAATTATCTGGAATTTATCCATAGTGTGACTCAAAGAGTCCAAAAATGTCTATCTAATTGGCTTGGTGGTTAGTGTTCCTAAAAGTGAGGAGGTTACCAGCCCTTTACTTGAGTCCCTGGGGCTCAAGGTCAAGCAGTGAGTAGTATTTCTAAAAACTCTCAACAGAATAAAAAGCAAACCTCTATTGATTATTTATGAAGTCATTAAAATATGCATAAATATTTATAAAATGTCTATGTATTCATTTATTTATTTGTTTGTTTGTTTGTTTTTGTGGATCATGGGGCTTGAACTTGGCATGGATGCTGTTTTTGAGCTCTTCAGCTCAAGGTTACTGCCCTATCCCTGGGTCTGGGTGCTGTGCCTGAGTTCTTCAGCTCAAAGCTACCTCCCTACCCTTGAGCCAAGCCCCATTTCCTGTTTCTAGAGGTTAATTGGAGATAAGAGTCTCAGGTCCTCTTGTGCCCAGGTTGGCTTTGAACCTTGATCCTCAGATCTCAGTCTCCTGAGTAGCTAGGATTACAGGGGGGAGACACAGCGCCTTGTCTTTATATTTTTTATTTTATTTTTTTGTCAGTTGTGGGACTTGAACCTGGCCTGAGTGCTGTCCCTGAGCTCTTCAGCTCAAGGCTACCACCCTACCCTTGAGCCAAGCCCCACTTTCCATTTTCTAGAGGTTACCTGGAGATAAGAGTCTCAGGTCCTTTTGTGCCTGGGCTGGCTCTGAACCTCGATCCTCAGATCTCGACCTCCTGAGTAGCTAGGATTACAGGTGTGAGCCACTGAGCCCGGCTTTTTTTTTTTTTTTTTTGTATATTTGCTGAGAGTGGTTTTGCATCCTAAAATACAATAAAATATCATGTATTTGGGAGGAAATTTCATGGGTTTCATTTGCTTGGTAGAACTTCTCCTAATCTTCCACTCACAGCCAGGGCTTGTTTTTATCAGTGAGATATGTTTCGTATAGGCAATAAATGGCTAGATTGTGTTTTTTAAACTGCCTCCCTAAGTCTTTTGACTAGAGATTTAAGACTATAACTGTTCAGTGTTATTATTCAGAGTCATGTTTGCCATTTTGTTGTTCCTGCATTGTTTGGATTTTTTTCTAAAACTTATTTGAACATCTGGTGGGATTTATTTGTTTTCTTGCTTATTTTTTTCTTCTTTTGTGTGTAGGATTTATTTGACTATTTCTATAGTGGTGGTTTAGTGGTCGGGATTAGTTTTGGTTTTATTTACCATTAACCTAGGAAGGTAGTTATTTGCTTTGCACAACTTCAAATACATCATTCCAAGCCTTCCTTGTTTTAAAGCTGTCTGGTCCATATAATGAATGATTGTTGTCCTTAAGGTACTATGTTATCTCTCAGCTCTTTTGCTGTCCCTTGGTTATCTCATAGTTACAGTATCTCACTTTGTTATCTGATATAGCGGATATATTTGTATTTGGTTATTTGAAATTGGATAGGGAAGGGGGAAAACAAGATGGGGGGTGGGAGGGAGGGTAATGGGGACCAACACATGTGAAAGGGTATCAATGTATGTGAATTAATGCACTTTCTATCTGGCAAATATCATGTAACCCTTTTATTAATTACAATAAAAATATATTAAAAAATAAAGCTGTCTGGTAATAAAATCTACTATTAGCTTGATAAGCTTACTATTGTATATAACTTGGGGCTTCTCTGTTGCAGCTTTTAGTGTTATTTCTTTTCCCATACACTTAATACTTTATCTTTGGGATATCTTAATGTGGTTCTTTCCTGGCCTTGTCTTTTGAATGTCTCAAAGGCCTCCTGTATCTGTAGAGCTGCTTCTTTCTCAAGGTTTGGGAAATTTTTTTCTCCTGCTGTTTTATTGAATATGTTTTCTATCCCTTCAGCTTTTACTTTTTTTTATGACATGGTTGTTAGGTTCCATTTCTCAAATAGTGTCTGATATGTTTTAATGTTCCATCTATAGTTCTTAATTTCCCCTCAACTCCTTATTTGACTATTCTAAGATATCTATGTTGTTCTCTAACCCTGACAATTTGACGTCAAATTTAGCCACTGGACTAGAGACTTTCTGCAGAGGTTTTTGGATTTGGGGGAGAGAGGTATTGGGGTTTTCTGACTTGAGATTTCCATTTCCTGGATTTCAGTTTGATTGTTTTTCACATTTTCTGAATCCTCATTGAACTAACCTGCATTGTCTTTCTTACATCATTCAGCATTCCTGTTCATATATTCAATTGTATGTATTCACTCTTTTGTATTTTAAATATTTATTTATATTTACTGTGAAGTCTAGGTTATCTTCTACTAGTAAAAGGTAACCATTTTCTTTTCTTTTTTTGTGGGGTGGCGGGAAAACCATGGGGCTTGAACTCTAGGTTTGGGTGCTGTGCCCAAGCTCTTCAGCTCAAGGCTAGAACTCTACCACTTGAGCCACAGCACCACTTCCAATTTTCTGGTGGTTCATTGGAGATGACAGTCTCATAGACTTTTGTACCAAGGCTGGCTTTGAACTGCAGTCCTCAGATCTCAGCCCCCTGAGTAGCTAGGATTACAGGCATGAGCCACTGGTGCCTAGCTAACATTTTATTTTCTCAATGGCTTCTGGGTAGTGAAATGGCTAGTAAGGCCTTGATTTCTAGACCAGCAGGAGTTGTGACTCACTCCTAAAGCCTGCCTTGTCCCTTGTCTCCTGCCTGCAATTGATGCAAACTAATTGCTTGGTAGATATTGCTGCCGCAGCATAGGCTTAAGTCTTTTATTTCCTAGAATGACCTCAACATCCAACTTCCTCTCCATGCCCACTTCTGACTTTCCAAACAACTCATCTTACTCAGAGAAGGGGAGCTGGCTGTGGCTATAACAGAGCAAAGCCCCTCATAGACACATCTGAAAATGTCATAATGAACTAGAGTGCTTTAGCTGACTGTGGTGGCATGGCCTACCATCCCAGCAATTCAGGGATAAGTGAGCCCAGTGCTAATCTGGGGAACATACCAAGATCTTGTCTCTCATAAACAAAATAAAGGAAAACTACTATTTTAAAATAATTAATATATAGTAATAAAATGTTTAAAAAACTATTAACAAAAGACAGTAAACTTTTAGAACAATTGTGCAAAAGTTGGAAAGAGGCAGTAACATGTTTAGAAAGTTAATAAATTAGTGAAAAATACATCAAAAGGGCGACCCTATTCCAAATGACAAACACCCATAATTTGTTAAACTATGGTAAGGAACATAGACACTACACTGGGATCTTGATTGTTTTAGACTCTGTTCTCTAGAACAGTTGAGTAAAAGGTAGTTTACTTGGCTGGATCCTGGAGGTTCATGCCTATAATTCTAACTATTCAGGAAGTTGAGCTCTAAAGATCACAATTCAAAGCCAGCCCGGGCCGGAAAATCCATGAGACTCATATCTCTAATTAAGCACACAAAACAAAGGCCAGAAATGGAGCTGTGGCTCAAGTAGTAGAGTTCTAGGCTTGAGCAAAAGAATCTCAGGGACAGCACCCAGGCCTCCCTAAGTGCAAGTCCAGGACCTGTACACAAACACACAACAAGTAGTTTACTTTGAAAAAGTTTCAAGGTTCGAGATATAACGTACCCACCACCTGATGAATGTAACTGTAACCTCTCTTTACGTTATCTCAACAATAAAATAAAAATAAAGAATTATAAGGAACAATATGAGATATGGAGGATCTAAAGAGCAGAACACTTCAGGAGGCAGCTGGACCTCAGTCCTTGTAAGCACCTCAAAGCATGCCCCCTCAAGGGAGGAGGGCAGTGGGCTCTTCTATGTGTTCATTAGCTCGTTCAACTGCTTGAGCTCTGCTAGAGGCTTTAACTCATGCCAATAGCATGCTTTGCAACCAGAGAAAGTCTTCATGCAGCAAGTTTCGGGCATTGGCTCTATGAACCAATATTTCTGTATGAGACTGAGGAAGACTGAGAGGACACAGCTGGCACACATCAAATCATCTACTTTGATCTTTTCACTATTAAATGACGTTACAAGAAATCGACCAATAAAGGCAAGAGATGCAGAAGGGAAAATAAAGAGACATGGTATCTTTATATTTAGATGCCTGTCAAATTCAGATTTATTCAAAATGCAGTAATGACAGCATTGGAGGAAGATCTGTTCTCCTGGGGGAATATTTGGTTATACGATAGTAGGTTTTGGCAACACAATAGCTGACAGATATGTGAGAAAAGTCAAAAACTTCTATCCATGTTGGAGAAAGACAACAATCTCGAAGAAGAGGGAACACTGAACCCCCCAGGGGAACAACTGGTCTCCCACAATTCAGCCACAGGTGGTTTCTATCAAGCTACTGAAGACAAGGAGAATGAGAGTCAGAGCACTCAGCAGCAAGATCCACCATAGCAGCTGGGGCGGCAGCAGCTGGAGATGCAGAAGCTGGGCTGGCAACAAGGCCTGCAGCAGCTAGAGATGCAGCAGCTGGGGCAACAGCTGGGCTGGCAGCAGGGCCTGCAGCAGCTGGAGATGTAGCAGGTAGGGCGGCAGCAGCTGGGGCGGCAGCTGGGCCGGCAGCACACAGACTGGCAGCAGGGCCTGCAGCAGCTGGAGATGCAGCAGGTAGGGCGGCAGCAGCTGGGGCGGCAGCTGGGCCGGCAGCACACAGACTGGCAGCAGGGCCTGCAGCAGCTGGAGATGTAGCAGGTAGGGCGGCAGCAGCTGGGGCGGCAGCTGGGCCGGCAGCACACAGACTGGCAGCAGGGCCTGCAGCAGCTGGAGATGCAGCAGGTAGGGCGGCAGCATGGCTGGCAGCTCACAGACTGGCAGCAGGGCCTGCAGCAGCTGGAGATGCAGCAGGTAGGGCGGCAGCATGGCTGGCAGCTCACAGACTGGCAGCAGGGCCTGCAGCAGCTGGACACACAGCAGCTGGGGCGGCAGCAGGTGGTCCTGCAGCAGGTGGTCTGCAGGCAGCTAGGCTGGCAGCAGCCCTCCTCAGAGCAAGATGAGCCACAGCAGGAGTTGACCATGGTGTCAGAGGATGGAGGTTTTGGTGGATGTACAAGAAGGTGGGATGGCGAGGTTAGAAGTCTAGCTACCTATGATGGCCTTTTTATACCTGGATGAGGGTCTGCTGTCATGACCTATAGCATTCTTTCCTGTTGTTGTTTGTATTAATGAACAGGCACTTATCCAATTAGGCAAGTTCATTTTCCTGGTTAAGTGTTTAATGTGGGCGGAAAATATGTCTTCCCTTTCTTGATTTCCTGATAAGATTCCTCTCTTATCACTTACAGATCCTTCTCCTAAGAGTCATTCTCCTTTCTGTTATGGAAACCTGTCACCTGGAATTCTATCTAGTCCATACGCTTTGGTCTCATTTTGTCTAGCACATCTTGTAAACATGTAGCTACTTAGATGTCTTTGAGAGACACAACTACTGCTGGTGACCCAGAAGCATGAAGTTACATTAGAGTCCATAGCTCATCCATCATGGGGTCAGGTGGACAAGGAAGGTGTGAATGTGAAAGACCACTAGCATGAGAACAGGAAGTCCATTAGGACATAGCCCTGCCCTGCTGGGAAGAGCCTGTGTTCTCGTGAGGAACACAAAATAGTGAAATGTTCATACTTCATTTCCTTTTATATATATATATATACTTTATATTACTTCATATATAACATATAATACTATATACATCTAATATAATGTAACATATATAAAGTATATTATAAAATATATTAAAGTATATTATATCATATTATTTAAAATATATATAAAGTATATTTAAATAAAAACTTTAAAAATACATACATGCATGTATGAAAGAAAATGTGGTTTTTAACAATTTTTTTGCCAGTCCTGGGCTTGAGCTCAGGGCCTGAGCACTGTCCTTGGACTTTCTCCAGGCTAGAACTCTACCACTTGAGCCTCAGCACCACTTCCAGCTTTTTTCTATGTATGTGGTACCGAAGAATCGAACCCAGGTCTTTGTGTATGCTAGGCAAGCACTCTACCACTAGACCAAACTCCCGGCCCAGAAAATGTTCCGTCTGTCTGTCTGTCTGTCTATCTATCTGTATGTATGTATGTATGTATATGGTTTTGTTTTGCCAGAAGTAAACTTGGGGGAATTGGAATTGGGCTACAAAGCTCAGGTCTTTTCAGGATACATGCATTTATATCCACTTCTTTTTCCAAGATACCTGCCATCCCAAGTTTGATGACCCACTGTTGAGGCCTCTTTATAATTTATACCTATCTTCCCTTCTCTCTGTGGAAGTTGCTGAATACTGCTCTGTTATTCAAGTGGTTGCTATTCATCCTTGTTCAGATATTCACTTTTCAAATACGAAGGCAAGAGGAGCAGAGCATTCATGTATAGACACCTAAATGAGAGAATTTGGGTCACACTACTTATAGAATGGGTACTGTAAAGGGTTCAAGGGTACAAAAATGCCCATCCAATTGGCTAGATGCCAACTGGCATTTCTAAATACGAAGAATGCTACCAGTCTGTCAGTTAGTCCACTGTGAGTCAAGAAATAAGCATCATCATTAATTAAGACCATTTAAGGCCAAACACATTACAAACATCTAAAACAAAGTGAATAAAAACTGACTAGAGCCACCTTCGAAGACTGGAGACATGCAGAGGAGGTGAATCTCTTTACACTTCCACTGAATTCATTAGGTTAGTTCCTCAATGCCTGCCCCTCCCCCTCAAAAACATAAATCACACAGAAGACTGGGTGATCACAGGCCATAGGAACTGTAGTTTCTAGGAGGATATAGATTGGAGCAGATTCACACAGTCTCTTGTATAGGATCTGGAGCCTGAACTGGCATATGAGCTCCTTCAAATAGCCAGAGAAGGAGATACAGAGATAGTCCCAGGGTCTATGGAATGGATAGGGGCACCATCCAGGCAAGTCACCTCTCTGTCGAGGCCAATTCATCTCCTCTGTATCATGATGTACTCTAAAGGTATGTTAGTCCTTCTACATGATTACAAATATCATATTGATTCATACTAACGATGACATACCTGATGAACAAGAGATGTAAGTACGATGGGTACCTTAAAATGACATAGTTACTCCAGCTGATAGGAGATTCAGGTGACACTGAGTTGTCACACCGGTGCTGTGTTCAAAAGTCCAGCCTTTCAAACACCCAGCTATCCTCCTCTACTACATACCTTGCCAGCAAAAGACCAAAACCAGAGTCCCTAATAGGATATGCTTCTTGAGGAGATCATGCCATTGCTTCTTTCTGACTAGGATTCACATTCAACTGGACAAGACTCTGCTTTTTGTCTCTGCAACATCCTAGCACCATTATGCTGAGGCTCCAGAAAATTTGAATGATCACCATAGATTCCTCAATAACTGTACCTGGGATCAAGGGGAAAAAACGCAGCACTGGACATGGTACCATAAGCACAGAACTGTTGGACCTGTCGCATTGCTAAAACTTCATATTTCTCTAACCCAAACCTGGCGAACCGAGAATGTGATGCTGGCACCACAGAAACTGAGGCTGAGGAGATGACACCCTTCGAGGCCAGATCTCTGTCCTCTATATAATGTTTAGTGTAATTAATAGAAGGGTTACATTACATTCGCCAGATGCAAGGTGCATTACTTCACATACATTGATACCCTTCCTCATGTCTTGATCCCCATTTCCCTCCCCTCCCACCCCCACCCCTCATCTTGTTTTCCCCCCTTTCCTATCCAATTTCAAATAACCAAATATGCATATATCCAATATATCAGATAACAAAGTGAAATACTGTAACAATATGAGAATGTAGAAGTCTTTTGCTGAAGAGATGAGAATACTCAAGGTGACACTGTTAGGGTTTTGTGGGAAAGAAAGTTAGGTTTGCAACCTTAGTTCTCCAGGCTTCTCTTGCTATGGATAAGCAGGCAAGTAAGGGAATACTCCAAGATGGCTGACCTCATTGCCATGAGGAAATAAGATCACCGCTGCCCAGGGAGGCAGATACCTAGCGTTGTAGCATCCACAGGCCATGTTCTGGTATTTTTAGTTTCACTTGTACCTGAGAATATGCTTGTCCTATCACTACCTAAGCCAGCAGGATGATAGTAACCTTGAGTTCAGAACTCTCAGGAAAAGCCCCAGCTAACTCTACTAGACAATTGTCCTAGATGATCAGAAGACCTACCCAGTAATGGTTCGTATCTCTCTACCTTATGATTGTCCTAGGTCAGGGACCTGAATCAGAGAAACAGATCGGCCTTCCTGGGAAGCCAGGGTAGACAGGATATCTACTAAATATATAGTGTTTACTGTAAAGATCCCTGTCACCAAACTACTCTGAGTACCACGGGCTGATAGGTTCACTTACTCTATTCTCTAGTTACCTGTTGTCAGGCATAGGTTCCTGTACTTACATCTTCCCTATATACTTTATTTTCCCCTCCTGTGCCAGGAAGCTCACAGGTGCTCATAACTGAGTATCAGTGATGATACTCAGCAAAGGTCTAGCCTCTCCCTCCCCCTCCCCCAGCCCCCTTCCCTCTAGGTGAGAAACACTTTGGGTCTCATTCACTTTCTAGAGCTCACCTTTGGTGACATGAAGTAGAAGCTTGGAAACTCCATTTCTTCTCATCTGTTTCTAGTACCCATGTTCTCTTTGCTTTGTTAGCACAGAGAACTTCCTTGTAAGTGGCCTTTTTGAGAATCCCTTGCAGCCAGATATGGGTGGTTCACACCTGTAATTCTAGCCATTCAGGAGGCTGAGATCTGAGGATCATGGCTCAAAGCCAGCCTGGGAAGAACAGTCTGTGAGACTCTTATTAACCACCAGAAAACCAGAAGTGGAGCTATGGCTCAAAGTGGTAGAGAGCTAGCCTTGAGGGAAAGAGCTCAGGGACAGCACCCAGGATCCTAGTTCCAGTTCCACAATCAATTAAAAAAATAATAAAAGAAACCCTTGCTCCAGGGGGACTTTTCACAAATCCAACTTATTCCACACAACTTAGTAGGCTAACCTTTTATTCTGAGTTTTCTGTTACACATACAAGGTTTGTATCTCCTTCCACACAGCCTCTTATAGGTCAGAGCACTAACTCCTTTCCAGAGCCTTCTTCACCAACAGCATTGTGGCATACTTTGTGTACACACTGTACCCATGAAGTTGACAATAATGATCACTGATTTCAAGCTTTAGATATATTCCTATGAAAGCACACATACACACATAAACAAAGAGACTGAACACAATGAGTCTGGAAATAAATGTTCAAAAATCAGACATAGAGTAAGATGATCTGAAATCTTAGAAGCCAGTGGATGGAAAACCCACAGGTTGCCCACATACCACCCCAATCATTCACATTGTATTAGAAAATGTGTGACAGGGCAGTGACACTAAGATTATGAGAGTGATGAGTTAGCCTGAGTGCCCTCTACAGAGACCCAGACATAGGTCTGAGAGAAAGTACTTGGGAAATGAGGCCAAGAAGATCTGGAGGGAAGCTGGGATATGAACCAAGGTAGGGAGGGGACTGCTGCAGAGTGACACAGTCCCTCTGTGAGGGCAGATGGACTCTGATCCCTCCGAGGACCTTTTGGTCAATGGAATGACACGGGTCTATGGAAGGAGAAGTGAGCTAGAGCAGGAGATTCCCCAGCTACCTTTCATTGACTCTGTGGCTAAGGGTGTTGAATCCTTTTGCCTATTACTTGGCCTTCAAGTGACAAGATTCCTCAGCAAGAGAGGAGCAGCTGCCGAGCCTGCGGAGCTGTCTTCATGTGGGGAGTGTTGAAGGACCAATGCCCTACCCACCAAATCCCTTGATTTAATCTTCCTATCATTTGAAGATGGGAGGAAAGCACTAACAGGTATGAAAAATAATCCCAGAAAGGAAAAATACAACAACGAGGAGACATTATGCCTTTGTAATTAGAGGCCTGTAAGAGTCAGGTTTATTTATGACAAAGGAGTGACAGCATTTGAGAAAACATGACAGAGAACAAATATTCCCATGAGTGGAACATTCCGCTCACGGTGGTCTCCATCCACAAGGTTGACTAGCGAAGACCATGAGGGAGCTGGGTTGAATGCTCAGCAGCAAGACCCACTACAGCAGCTGGGGCGGCAGCAGCTAGAAATGCAGCAGCTGGGGCGGCAGCAGGGCTGGCAGCACACAGACTGGCAGCAGGGCCTGCAGCAGCTAGACACACAGCAGCTGGGGCGGTAGCAGCTAGAAATGCAGCAGCTGGGGCGGCAGCAGGGCTGGCAGCACACAGACTGGCAGCAAGGCTTGCAACAGCTGGATACACAGCAGCTGGGGCGGCAGCCGCTAGAAATGCAGCAGCTGGGGCGGCAGCAGGGCTGGCAGCACACAGACTGGCAGCAGGGCCTGCAGCAGCTAGACACGCAGCAGCTGGGGCGGCAGCAGGGCTGGCAGCACACAGACTGGGAGCAAGGTTTGCAACAGCTGGACACACAGCAGCTGGGGCGGCAGCAGCTGGGCTGACAACAAGGCCTACAGCAGCTGGAGATACAGCAGCTGGGGCGGCAGCAGGGCTGGCAGCACACCGACTGGCAGCAGGGCCTGGAGCAGCTAGAGACACAGCAGCTGGGGCGGCAGCAGGTGGTCCTGCAGCAGGTGGTCTGCAGGCAGCTGGGCTGGCAGCAGCCCTGCTCAGAGCAGGATGAGCCACAGCAGGAGTTGACCATGGTGTCAGAGGATGGAGGTTCTGAGTTGGTGTCTAAGGAGATGTAGTTGGAAAGTTTGGAGGTCTGTCTGCCCCCGGTTCCCTTTTATACCCTGCTAAGTGTCTGCCGTTTGCATTCTTTCCTTGTTATTGTTTGTGTTAATAAATAGGTGATTATCAAATTACCAAGTCTCTTTTCCTGATTAAATTTTGAAGTTAAATGGAAAATATTTCCTTTTCCCGATGTTTTAGAATTTGTCACCTCGTATGGAATCATCTTTCATGTCAATTTCTGGCTTTTGTGCCTGAAAGAGAGCTGTCACGTGGCATTCTGTGTCTGCTTTGGCCCTGTGCATGGGATATCCTCACTTAATCATCATCCGGGGAAGCTTATAATTGTTTGTGGTAACCCAGGTGGAAAGCTGTGTTTGTGTCTGCTGGCTCATCCCTAATGGGTCAGGTAGGCAGGGGCATTTGAAGGAGAAAGACGAGGAGACTGGAAAGCTATCAGGAAATGTGCCTTCCTCCACTGTGAATCACCATTCATTTTCTAGACTTGTTGTGGAATGTCTGCTAACACAGAGCTACTTCCTGGTTGAGAAGAAAAGTCTGTAATACTCATGTCCTTGGTTTGTTCACCAGAAACAAACCCGTAAAACTCATGTGGTGGAGAAGGTTTGCAGCCTCTCCTATCCCCTAAAATTCAAGAACCTCAATTCTATACCAGTGACTTCCTGTCCTCCGGTCTCTGGAATCCTGTCTTTCTGGCTTTTTTAGGATATACTGATTCATGCCCTTTTCCCAAGGATTTTCTTTTCTTTGCCAGCTTAAGTTGGATGATCCAGCGTGTTAGCCTCTTATTTTAATTTGTCTCCCGGCCTTCCTGTTCTCTATCGGGTTCCTGAATACACTAAATTCTCGTATTCTATCGTTCAAGATGGTCATTGCAACTTGCTCTCTGCTTAATACCATTTTTGTATAAAGAAAGAGAGATGGGAATCAGATATCTAGATGAAAAGAAATCATCTCAAATATATTTGAAGAAGGGACATGATCAATGATTATAGGATGCGCATAGCTCTATTCAAGTTTCTATGTGATTAGTATTTCTAACTTCGGCTCCTTCAGTTGGTCTCCTGTGGCTCAAGATATAGGCAGAGACACATTGTAAGAATATGATGATATTGGGCCAGGAGCTTGGCCTAGTGGTAGAGTGCTTGCCTATCATGTACGAAGACCCGGGTTTGATTCCTCAGTACTGCATATATAGAAAAAAGCCAGAAGTAGTGCTGAGGCTCAAGTGGTAGAGCTCCAGCCTTGAGAAAGTCCAAGGACAGTGCTCAGGCCTTGATCTCAAGCCCAGGACTGGCAAAAAAAAGAGAATATGATGACATCATTAAATGTCTTAAGACCATTTAAAAACCAAGCCCATCGCAATATTTCAATCTATTTCCTTGCTCAGCAAGTGATTGGTTTATATGCTATTCATTGCCTTGGGCTTGCTAATTTAGTGAACATGAACGATTTAAACAATTTTATGTCCTAAATGGAAAGATTTATCACTGGAATTTGCTATGTAAGACGGTCATAGAAAACATAAAAAATAGAAGACTCCTGGGTTGTTAAGAAAGGCTTCTCTATAAGCTTTTGAGGATTAAGAAATCTCTTTCTGGGGCTGGAGGTATGGCTCAGGTGGTAGAGTGCCAGTCAATGAGTGAAAGCTGCAATTACAGATGCATGCCATCTGTAGCCCGCAGCTATAATTCCTAGTGTGATAATAGTCATTGTATTGTTTTCCTTAACTTGTGCATATCTTAAATTTGATACATATCTATAAACAACACAGTTGGATCCTGCAATAAGTATGTAAATTTTTGTTCCTTTACTTTGATTTTTATTAGGCAATGCAATAATCATACTTTACAATCTGTCAGTTGTCTAGGTAATAAGATTGTTTATGATCCTTGCTATTTTATTATCCCTTTTTTAATTTTTTATTGTAATTAATAGAAGGGTTACGTTATATTTACCAGTTAGACGGTGCATCACTTCACACACATTGATACCCCTTCTCATGTTTTTGTCCCCATTTCCCTCTTCCCACCCCCTTCCCTCATCTTGTTTTCCCCCTTCCCTTTCTTATTTCAAATAAACAAATAATCATATACAATATACCAGATAACAAGGTAAGATACTGTAACAATATGAGAACAATCAAGGGACAACAAAAGAGATGTGAAATAACATAGTACATTAAGAACAACAATCACACATTATATGGCTCTTGTTTCCATATCCTGGAGGTCCTCTCATTTAGCCTCATCTGATATGGCCTTATGAATCTAGGTTTTGAGCTATTGTAATCCTCTCCTAGGAGAGTCCAAGGTTTGTACTAATTATTACAAATGAGGGAAACCATTGAGCCTATGTTTCTTTGGGTCTGGCTTACTTCAAATGTGTGAATTTCATTTAAAAAAAGAATCTTTATATATTTTGGGTCTTTAAGCTTTTGCTATGTGTTGTGTACTAGCTGGAACAGGCAGCTTCTAGAGACCTCCAGTTATTTCCATTGTGGTATTCATGATCTGCATAATTTCTTATCCTCGGTCAACTTCCTTCCACCCATTAGAATGTGGCAGCCTTTGGTGACAAATAGCAAAAGATTATGACATCCCTACTGCTAGTCAACTCTATCTTTCTGGCCCCCTCCCCTCTTTCACTGGCTCTGGTGAATCCAGCTGTTGTGTAAGAGACACCCAGGAGGATAGAGTATGATCTCTTCTGCCCAACCCATGCGCATCTGGTCAGTCAAATTCACCCAAGAAGGTTGCGTAGGTCAGCCGGCCAGGTGTCTCTTGGTCTAGTTGACTTGCCTGGTCATGCCTTTTGCAAAAGTTGTTTTCATGCTAAGAGTTCTGAACCCTAATGATCTCCCATCCCAAAGCTATGGGGAATGTACAGTGCAAGTGGACATTATCAGGCATAGTGATTCTGCAGCTCAGAGTTCACCTCCTCTACTACCCAGGCAACTGGGCCTCCTTTAAAGGTGCCATTCCCTCTGGATGTGTTTGGCCTCTCCATAGCTGCTTCTCTTCCCTGGGAGGTCACAGATACAGAAAACTGGTTCATGTAAAGGCCACCTTTACCTCTAGGAGAGGAAGAGTTATTGCTCTTAACTCTAGAGCATCTTAAGGCACTCAAATGGAATTTACTGAAACTTTACTTTGGCTTATCCACTTTTACTGTTCTAAGTTGCTTTCTTTGCAGTTCATTCCCCAATATTTTTTATTACCCTTTTCTGCAGGAAAAAAAAAGATCTTCTCTTGTCCCTGTGTAAAGTTCTACTTCAACTGAACCCAGCTCAGTACACACACCTTAGGGTGGCAACCTAGTAAACCTCAATACTTCCCCTTAAAGATGCTCAGGTAGTAGTCCCTTAACTACAGCCTCCAATTCCATGAGAATTGATCCCTCATCCTAACTTCTAATTACTTGGGAGGCTGAGATCTAAGAATCATAGTTCAAAGCTAGCCCAGGCAAGAAAGACCATGAGACTCTTATCTCTAGTAAACTATTTGGAAAAGGGCAGAAGTAGAGCTCTGATTTAGTAGTAGAACACTAGTATTGAGCAAAAAGAAACTGAGGAACAGCATGTAGGCCCCAAGTTCAAGCCTCAAGACTGGCACGCACACTGCATGCAACATGCGCGCGCGCGCGCGCACACACACACACACACACACACACACACACACACAAATGTGCTGAAGGGTAGTGACAGAGACTAAGAAAATAGCCACTTTAGTCCGTGCTCCTCTAAGGCTTATGAAGGCATGTGAGTGTAAGAATAGTTTCTTTGGTGAATAATCTCAGAATGCACTGCAGGAATGATTATGAGTAGGGAGGAAACCCAGACAGAACGACAGTGAACAGAACACCTGACAGCCACAGGAGGGTGTTTCCAGTCAGTGAGAAGTGAGTTACAGATGACTTTCACGCTCCCTTGTTCATGGTTGATCTCTGTACCTAGACACTTCACTGCCCAAAGCTAGATCTTCAACTACAAAAAGCATTCAGACCCAGCCAGCACTAAGACCTTTGGCTCTCCGAAACCCTCTTCATCTTTAGAATGAGGATACCTAGGAAACAGAGATGGCACACACAAAATTGCCTGCCCTGGTCCTCTCCCTCTTTAGAGATGGACTAGTCAAAGAGTTGTCAGATAAGGATATTCAAGAAGAAAAAAAAAACAAGGAGACACGATGCCTTTTCATTTGTATGTATGTAAAAGTAGGGTTTATTTAAGAGGCAGGAATTAACAACATTTCAGAAAACAAAAGTCCCAAAAGGGTTAATGGGCAGATTTCAGAGAAAATTCAAATTTGTGTTGGTCCTAGAGAGACACAGTAACCTGAGCAGGAGCGGGGAAGTACATGGACAGACCCTCATGATTCGTAGGAGCTGAACTCTGTGATTTGGCTCACAGATGGTCTCCATCGAGAATATTGGCTGCTGAAGACCAGGAGGGTGATGCTCAGATTATTTAGCAGCAAGAATGACTGCAGCAGCTGGGGCGGCAGCAGGGCTGGCAGCAGCTGGAGATGCAGCAGCTGGGGCGGCAGCAGGGCTGGCAGCAGCTGGAGATGCAGCAGCTGGGGCGGCAGCAGGGCTGGCAGCAGCTGGCGATGCAGCAGCTGGGGCGGCAACAGCTAGAAATGCAACAGCTGGGGCGGCAGCAGCTAGAGGTGCAGCACTGAGGTCTGCAGCAGCTGGGGCGGCAGCAAGGCTGACAGCACACAGACTGGCAGCAGGGCCTGCAGCAGCTGGACACACAGCAGCTGGGGCGGCAGCAGGTGGTCCTGCAGCAGGTGGTCTGCAGGCAGCTAGGCTGGCAGCAGCCCTGCTCAGAGCAAGATGAGCCACAGCAGGAGTTGACCATGGTGTCAGAGGATGGAGGATCTGAGTAGGTTTTCTAAAGGGTGGTTTGGAAAGTGTGGAATAGTCTGTGCCCCCATCCAATGCTCTTTTATACCCTGCTAAGGGTCTGCTCTCATGCCTGCAGCATTCTTTCCTTATGATTGTTTGTGTTATATAACATCTAAGTGGCTATTAAATTAGACATGATTGTTTTCCTGGTTGAATTTTTACACTGGATGCAAAGCACGATTTCCTTTTCCTGATGTGTTAGGATTCATCTATCAGCTCCTCCTGAATCATCTCGCATATGTCTTTCTTGCTCTTGTATCTTCAAAGAGAGCTGTCCCATGATATCTTATCTCCTGGCATTCTATGTTTCAGTCTCGGTTTGTCTAACAAATTATGTCTGCCCTTGAGTAATAAGATTCTCATGGGTCTGTGTTTTTTGTTTGTTTGTTTTTCTGGAGATCCAGAAAGACAATTCTGTCAGAGAGCCCATTTTTAGGGGTTCTAAGTCCCATGGTAAAGAAGTTTCTGTATGTAAAACACAGACCACTGACATGAGAGCAGGAAGGCCATGGAAACAAGCACAGCTCCCCCCCCCCCCACTTCCCAGCCCACCACCACGTAATGCATGAAACATTGTTAGAATTTATCATGGCAAATACAGAACTATCGGGAAGAATGTCCTGAAAGTTTGATATTTCTCTTTCCTTGGACATAAACTTCCAAAACTCTTTAGGGCCTCTGGCAAAAGTTAGCTGCCAAGTTCAGTTACACTGTGATATACAGTTCTTTGATCTCTTTTGCTCTGTTGGGCTAATTTTTCTCCTTTCTTTGACTTCCTCTAGTTCCACCAGGCCATAGTAATTGAACTTACCTTAGCTTACATTGTGTTACGTTGCTTGCCTGGGATCTTTATATTCCTTATTCTTTTATTATTTGAATTGTCCATCAGAATTCACTCTAGTTCTTTATTTTCCTCCAATTGAGAGATAGAAAATTGATACCTTGCACAGAGACTAGCTAGGCTAGTGTTTTCTAGCTTTCTAGAACAAAGAAATGGCTTTAAATATGCAGTCAAGCCATCCCTCCTTCAATTTACTAACTCTCAGTCCTTAAGTCAGATCATACAGAGGAAGCAATAATACCAAGTCCCAGCTTTTCTACTGGAGGAACTTGATGCATGTTTCCCTAGCTGCTATGCAGGATCAGGCTTCTAGCTGGCATCTAAGAATTGGCAGGAGAGGTAATTAGTAAGACTTTCATCCCCTGCCCACCTCAATAAACCCAAGTCTCCATGTCTCCTTGAAAGAAGTTTGACCACCCATCAAGCACTCTTAATTTTTATAGCTCCCATCAAAGGGATTGCCTCTTAAATTCAAGAGTCCCCATGGACAACAAAGATCAAAGAAGCACTTTTCAACAGGCTTACTGTGTACTGTCAATGACTATTCTCTCTAGCTCAATGAAGAGCTAGCAAGAAAAAAAAACAACAACCATCAATTCTCTCTTACAGTCCTTCACTGTATATTCAATATTCTAAATCCCCAGGTGTTCCAGATGCATCTGATATTTGTATTAACTTTTATTGTAGAACTGATGGATAATAATTAGAAAAACTCTGAGATGCTAAAGAACAACAAATGAAGGGTACTTTCCACAGCTCCTCCCTCCATACCCAAGAACTGAACCTGGTCAAAGTTAACAAGCCAATATTTTAAAATTTACTAAGATTAAATTATGTTAATGGATATTGTATTTTAAAATAGGTTTTATTTTGCTAGCAACAGCATGGATCATTGGAGGAGCAAAGGTAAAAGCAGCAAGGAATGAATGATTGCCCCAACGCGTAACATTCCCCAGGAGTATTTACTGCCCTTAGAGATGAATCATTCTCAGAGAGAAAGTGAGCTACTGATTCCACAGTCTGCAATATTCCATATCCATATCATGGTGGGTGAGATGGAGGGGGAGGGAAGAGGGAGGACAGGTTGGGTACTGAAATATCCCCAGTGACTCACACCTGGGCTCACATCAGAAGACATGTGTTTACAAATGAGCTTTATATTCACCTGTGTTGCTCTTAGAACGTCTTTGCAGAGAATTGTAAAGCTGGAGTCCTGTAGAACTACAGACTGATTTACTCATAGCCAGTAAATGGTGCATAAGAGGCCCCATTTCAATTTCAGAAACCACAGAAACTCCATTCAACTTGTACTTTAAGACTTTGGTGACATTATCTGTTCCAGTAATCTCTTCCAACACTCCCAGCTCAAGCCGCTGCTCCCTTTAAGTCGCCATGTCTTGCTTTCTGGCACCGTGCTCCTTTTATTTTATATTATTGGAAGTGTTTCATCTTAGATATGTTTCAGATACAATTAACAAACAAAATTGCATGCATTTAAGGTATGTTGATAGACGTCTCCATTGTGAAATATCCAATCAAGCTAATTAACAAACCTTTTACTTCACACGATGACCCTTTTACAGAGAGAATATTGAAGATGTACTGTTTTGATCAAGTGTGATTATACAATTCAGTACTGGTAACTGCCATCTCGTTGTTGTACATTAGATTTTCAGAACCTGTTCATCTTGCATAACCAAACTCTTCTATGAACGTTTTCTCATTTCTCTTACTACTATTCTTGCCAACACTCACATCTATGCTCTGTTTGCTTCAGGGAGTTTGAATTTGTTGGACTAACTATAAGTGAGATCACATACTTTTTACTGAACCGTGTCTGGCTTATTTATTTAATGTATTGTACTAAATGTCAGGATTTCCTTCTCAAGGCTGAAGAATATTCCCTGTAATTTAGCTAAGTAGCTCCTCACGTGAGGAGCAGAGCTTGAACCCGAGGATCTAATTGCTGTATTCCATGACCTCTCCATTCATGTCTGAACATATTATGTCTGTGCACCTTTATTTCCTTTTTGTTCCCATTGCTCGGACTCTCAATGTTCAGCTCTTAAATCTGTTGCTACGACTTTGCAATGGAAAGGGAATCCTTGAAAAGTCCCAGGAAGGCCCCTGCGCCCAGCACAGTGCAGAGAAAACACAGGAAGCTAGCTGGATGACTTCTCCAGGGCATGTTGAGAGATTGAGTCCAAGTGGCATAGTTAGATATGCCTGTAAACCCTGTTTTGGGGAACTTTAATGGAGCATGACCGAATAGATGTCACTCATCACTCAAGTGTCAAGCACTTGAGCTCACCCAGTATTTCCAACTTAAGCTGTAGCACTTTGTATCCATTACACTTGCTGACTCTCCTACTGCATCTATGGCTTTGATCTGACATCTCTGAGCCTGTTCTACTCAGAGGATTTACCACAGCAAGCCCCTGTGAATTAATGAATGAATGATTTAAGTCCCTATGAATTAGTTTTTACATCTATCTTCTCCTTGAAATGATTACAACGTTTTCATGGCATCTTTTATCCAATATTTCCCCCATAAGAACATGAATATTTAGAGCTGGCCAATGTAGCTCAGTACTAGAGCATTTTATTTAGTGTTTTCAAGCCTCTGATCTTAATACCACCAAAAAATTAGTATAAGAGTCACTAAGAGAAACATTATAAGGATATGAACATTTAACAGTCATTCAATCCTCTGATTTTGTCTTGGTTTATGTATTGTAGCTAGGTATATTTGCCTGAGTTATGTGAACCAATTCATGTATATTGCTCTTCCATCTATACATTCCTCTTTTTCATGAAAAAAGAGGAATATTTCAAACATATTCTACCTGACATGTCTCCCTGTTAAATCTAAGATTGTATAATGAATTATCCCAAAGTTCAATGGACACACCAGGTGATTAGTCATCTTATCCATTGAATTAGAAGGCTATTGTCAGTTAATATTTCTTCTTCCCTCACTTCTGTCATCCTCTCTCTCCCTGCTTTCCTTCCTTTCTTCCTACTTTCCTTTCTTCTGGAGTTTGAACTCAGTGTCCATGCTTATTAGGCAAGGACTCTGCGACTTTAGCTACACTTCCAGCCCCTTTTGCTTTGCTTTAAGGTTTTGTTTTGGGGTTTTGTTTTCAGATAAGATTCCATATCTTTTCCTGGGCTGGCCTCAGACCATGAGTCTCCTTTCTTCACTTCTCCAAATAGTTAGGATTACAGATGTGTACCACCATATCTGGCTTTATTTTTTTTTTTGAGATAAATCTTACTAACATTTTGCCTGGACTGGCCTCAAACAGTGACTCCTATTTCTGATTCTGAAGTAGCTAAGGACTCTAGGTATGCATCACCACACCCAGCCCTTTCTTTGTTTTTATAATTGGCATATAAAACTTGTATGTATTTATAGAGCATCACATGATGTTTTGATGCATGCACGTCTGACATGATGTTCAAATCAAGATAAGCATATTTATCTCCTCAAATAGTTATGATTTATTGATGGTGAAAACATTAGACACCATTTCTTCTAGCTTTCTGTAAAATATGTAGACTACATTAGATTCTATATATTTCAAAGAAATAGACACCTTACTATGCAATGGAACACCAGAACTGTCTCATCTAAGTATAATTTTATTATTAGCTAACCTTGCTCCATCTTTCTCCCCTTACTCTCTGCAGCCTCTGGGAACCACTTTTCTATTTTTAACTTCTATGAGAGTAACTTTTTAAGATTCCACATGTGAGTGACATCATGTAGAATTTTTTTTCCTCTTTACCTGGCTGGTTTTATTTAACATAATTAATTTTAATTCCACGTTACAAATGACAGGATCTCATTCATTTTTGTGGAGGACTTGCATTCGATTATGCATTACAGCATTTTATTTATCCACCCATCAGTTGGTGGACATTTAGGTTGATTCCATTTCTTGGTTGATGTGAATTGGGCCATGATAAGCATAAGAATGTACTGGTAAAAAATCAATATTCTAGAAAAATCAATATTCTAACAAGAACCAGCTTTTATCCTGGCTACAGAAACTTTTCTTCATCTTGAAAGAAAGAGCATGAGAAAAGAAAGTGACAATCAGCCTCAAAAGAAGAAGAATAAAATACAAGAATTCTTGGTGCTAAAGTAATATTTATTGAAATTGTTGAAAAATAGTTAACACATCATTGCAAAGACAAAGACAAAGAGAACAATTAGACTCGAGGGCTTAGTGTATCTATGGTGTGGTTGCATGCACTCATGGGACTGATGAGTAGTGCTGATTGTTCAGACATGTCCTTCGGCAAAGTTCTTACTAGCCTAGCAGGATAAGAAAGCTGGTGACCATTCAATGCAGGGAAAAGTTGCTATAGATGGCACCTTCACACTGCTGTAAGGACAGCTGTCTCACAGGTTGGTCATCAGATTGGAGGTTCAATAGGAAGAACCATAGCAGCCAGGGCGACAGCACGTTGTACGGCAGCAGGTGGTCTGACAGCAGCTGGGATGGCAGCAGCTAGAACCACCACAACTGGGGCGGCAACAGGTGGTCTGGCAGCAGATGGGGCGGCAACAGGTGGTCTGGCAGCAGGTGGTCTGGCTGCAGACTGGGCGGCAGCAACTAGAACCACCACAACTGGGACGGCTACAGCTGGACACGCAGCAGCTGGGGCGGCAACAGGTGGTCTGGCAGCAGGTGGTCTGGCTACAAGCAGGGCGGCAGCAGGTGGTCTGGCAGCAGACTGGGCGGCAGCAACTAGAACCACCACAACTGGGACGGCTACAGCTGGACACGCAGCAGCTGGGGCGGCAACAGGTGGTCTGGCAGCAGGTGGTCTGGCTACAAGCAGGGCGGCAGCAGGTGGTCTGGCAGCAGACTGGGCGGCAGCAACTAGAACCACCACAACTGGGACGGCTACAGCTGGACACGCAGCAGCTGGGGCGGCAACAGGTGGTCTGGCAGCAGGTGGGGCGACAGCAACTAGAAGCACCACAGCTGGGCTGGCAGCAGGTCTCCTGGCAGAGGTCTTGGCCACAGCCTTGCTCGGAACAGGTGGAGCCACAACAGGAGTTGACCATGGTGTTTGGGGATAGAAGTTCTGGATAGGTTTCCAAGAGAGTGAGTTTCTCAGATGTGGGAGACTCCAACACTGTGTCCACTTTTATACTCAGCTGGTCTTGTTCTGTGAAGGGCTGTTTCCTTGTTATTGTTTATATATTAGAGAAGCAATTACCAAATGAGTTAGCTGTGGGAGATTCTCTATAAAAGTCAGGGTGTATGCATTTTTGCCTTAAGTTTATCAAATTGGGTTTTTTCTTCTGAGTCACCTCGGTCTACTTCCTTCTGTTTACCATCTAAGGACAAGGACTCCTAACGTTGCACCTCTGATTGGTTACCATGTGAAATATCACATGAACATCCACCTTCTATGTGTTAGCATGATGGCTTTGCATCCTCTGCGACCCCATTCCTTATGTTCTAGGCTCTTTTGAAGCCAACAGCAAATCATGTGAAAGTACAGAACAAAATTCGGAAATGTTTTCTTGAAATATTTGAAGAAATATTTGAATATTTCTGTCTTATGACTTTCATAAGACAGAAAAGTTAATAGCAATAAAAACAATATTTAAAAATGTGTAATAGAAAGAAATTGGGCCCAGCACTGATGGCTCACGCCTACTACTACTCAGAAAGCTGAGATCTGAGGATCATGGTTCAAAGCCATCCAATGAAAGAAAGTCTATAAGACTCTTATCTCTAATTGACCAGCAAGAAGGTGGAAGTGGGGTTTGGTGGCAGTTGGGTTTGGAATCAGAATCTATTGCTCTCTAAACAGGCACGTGAGTACTATTCACACCTGCAGCCCATTGGCACAGGAAGATTGCATGGTGAATTATCTTCAGGATGGGAACTGAAACATGCATATCCCAGAGAACTTCCTGCTTGACCCTTGGATCAAATACAATTGAAGAGAAGTTCTGGTTTGATCTCAAGAATCTGGAGCACAGGTTAAGTAGGCACTCTGGTTTTGGAGAAATCTAATGTTTTTACCTTTTCTTTAATACAGGCTTTGATTCTTATATTCAAGTTGTTTCCTTTGTTCATGTGAAAGAACACCTCCATATTTTATTTAAATGAATAAGCTTAAACAAATGAATTTATTTAAATAATTTATAATATAGTTAAATAAAAATAATAATTAAGAACCACAAATGGTTATGATACCAAGAGTAAGTATTTATTGGGACACAGTCACTCTATCACACATAATTCCTTACAACAGCTAACCTATGCTCAGCAGTGGTGATTAGACACGTGCTCAGTGAAATAGTGTGAGACATTTGGTCATCTGACTGAATGCCAAGGTAATCGACCCAGAAGTTAGTGGTTCTGGGGTTTTTCTGGTTTAAATAGCTACTTTAACTAGCTGCTCGGTGGCTTGGCCCATGGGAGATAAATATACATGATGACTGTAAGCACAAGGCCAGGGACAATAGACAAAGAAACTGAGCAAGGTGAATGGACTGGCAACACAGGATGTTATTAAACCTGGTGGTTAGGTTTCTCTCTCAAGAGAATCCACAGGATTCTGGTATCAGCTAGGCTGACAGCAGTAGGAAGCAGAAGCAGATCTGCTCCTAGCAGAGGCTTTCATCATAACCCTAGTCAGAGTAGGGTCATGGGCTAAATTTTAGATGGGTCTCCAATAGCACAAGATTCTGTGTTAGACAGTGATACCATTGCTATTACTAAATTCTTGACAGAAACAGTGTGTGAAAAGGAAAGATTGAGGTTGACTCACAATCTCAGACATGTCAGCCGTGGAGGAGCAGTTCACATCCTGGCAGCCAGGAAGCAGAAAACAGCCGTAACAAGAAGAGGCCAGGGCAAGTTATACCCCTTCCCAAGAACAACTTCTAGTGTCTTCCTTCCTTCAACCAAGGTCCCCTTTCACAGAACTGCTACTGCACGTCTTAGGTCTACTCAGGTTTTGAATCCAGAAATGGATTAAATGCTTGTGAGTGAATAGCCTTTGTCCTCTCATCATCTCTAAAAGTGCCTTTGTGGACACTCAGGGGTGAGCACTGCTCATCTGCTATGTGCCTGTCAATCTGACCGACTTGTCAAGATTGATCACCAAGCTGGGTGCCAGTGGCTCATGCCTATAATCCTGGCTGAGAGCAGAGGATCTTGGTGAGAAGCCAGCCCACACAAAAAAAGTCCCCAAAAGACTCCTTATCTCCAACGAATCACTCTAAAACTGGAAGTGGTGCTGTGGCTCAAGTGGTAGAGTGTTAGCCTCGAGCAAAAAGAGCTCAGGGATAGAGACCAGGCCCTGAGTTCAAGCCCTACAACCTCCCCTGTGCCCCCTCCCAGATTCCTGAGGACAAATACCCTATTCCTGTGAAGTCTTCTATATCTTGCTGAGAAGCCACCATCACTACATCTGGGATTTTTTTTCCCCCTTACTATTGCTTACATTATTGAAAGTGAACTTACTAGGCTTTCTGAGCTTTTTCAAAACCTCAGTGGATGTTTACATCCTTTTCATTTAATCAACTCTTTATCCCTACAAGTATCCAAATCCTTCTGCATTTCCTCACCATCTCCTCCATCTCCTTCTGCACTCTTGGGTATGCTATTGGTATTTTGAGTATGGAATGAGTCATTCTTTTTACCTTCCGACCAATTAACTTGCTGTTCCTGAATGAAATAGAAAACTTGAGTCCCATTAATTTGAATATGATCTAAAAATAGATGTAAATAGCCAGATGCAGTGGCTCACGCCTGTAACCCTAGCTACTCAGGCTGAGAGGTGAGGATCTCGGTTCAAAGCCAGCACAGGCACTAAAGTCTGTGAGACTCTTATCTCCAATTAACCAGTAGAAAATGGGAAGTGGGGCTGTGGCTCAAGGGTATGGTGGTAGCCTTGAGCTGAAGAGCTCAGGGACAATGCCCAGGCCCAGGGGTAGAGTGGTAGCCTTGAGCTGAAGAGCTTAGGGACAGCACCCAGGCTCAGAGTTCAAGCCCCACAACCGACCTCCCCACAACAAAAAAGATGTAAATAAGTTAACACACAAGAAAGACCTTAGGGCTTTGCAGCAACATGTCTGGTAATAAAATCAGCAAAACACACTTGTAAAGTATAACAAAGGTAGGACACGTGACTAGTGTTAAGGTGCCTGAGTTCAACTGTGTGTGTGTGTGTGTGTGTCTGTGTGTCTGTGTGTGTGTGCGCGCGCACGTGCCAATGCTAAAGCTTGAACTCAGGGCTTGAACTAAGGCTGCTTCTTAGCTTTTTCACCCAAGGCTGGCAATGTGCCACTGGAGCCAAAGCTCTACCATGTTAGCTTTTGGGTGGTTAATTGGAAACAAGAGTCTCACAGACTTTCATTCCCAGGCTGGCTCCAAATTTCAGTCCTCAGACCTTTCTCTTCCCTGAGATGAAGTCTCATGGACTTTTCTGCTCAGGCTGGGCACAGAACCATGATCCTGCCGATCTCAGCTTCCCATGGTGCCTGGGATGACAGGCGCACACCACTACGCTCAGCTAAGGACTGAGAAGAGCTCTCTCAGAACTTTCCTGCCTGGACTGATATCTCAAACCACAGTCTCAGCCCTGCAAGTAGCTGGGAATTCAGGGATGAGCCACAGTGCCAGGCTAAAACAATCACTGTATCCTATACCATATAATTTTTATTGTTCACTTTGTTGGCTTATTTTATACGGCACATATTTAAGCCTTACTCTTTTTTTAATTAAAGAATTTATTAACACTGATTTTTATATCATATTCAAATGACATTTTTAACAAGCAAGTGTTCAAAAAGGGACTCTAGACAATCACTGGCACTTAGTTTTTAGAACAATCAAAATTAGGCTAAGGGTTTGTATATCATAGATACATATTAATCTTTTTTCTTTTCTTTTTTTATTGTGATTAATAGAAGGGATACATTATATTCACCAGATAGAAGGTGCATAGCTTCACAAACATTGATACCCTTTCTCATGACATGGTCCCCATTTCCCTCCCCCCTCCCCCCCGCTTATCTTGATTTCCCCCCTTCCCTATCCAATTTCAAATAACCAATTAAGTACATATAAAATATATCAGATAACAATGTGAAATATTATAACAATATGAGATAACCAAGGGATGGCAAAAGAGATGAGAGATAACATAGTACATTAAGGACAACAGTCACTCATTATATGGCTTTTGTTTCCTTATCCTGGAGGTCCTTACATTTAGCGTCATACTATTTGGCCTAATATCTCTAGATTTTGTTCTATAGTAAATCTCTGCTAGAAGAGCCCAAGGTTTCTACTAATTATGACAAATGAGGGAGACTATTAGGCCTATGTTCCTTTGAGTCTGAAGCCTTACTCTTGAGCTTGATCTTCCATATATTCTCTCATTTTCATCTCAGAATGCCTTTGCCCCAAAGAGAGACTGCCATTCACTTTGAGAGCAAAGAAAAATTAGTTTAAACCAAGCTAGTAATTGATGGAGTAGATCCAATGCTCAGTTCTCTTGTCTCCTGCAGAAATGAGCCTCCCTGCTGACAGCAGGAATGACGGCGTGCAGAGCATCACTCACTCTGATTTGAAGCAATATGACTCAGGAATATCACCGCCTTCCCTTTAGAGATACTTCCCAAAGTAAGTACCACCCAGGACAAACTAGATGAAGACTAAGAATAGTTCTGTCACCATTCTAAGCTGGACCTGTTGGATGACCAAATACTATACATGACTTCAGAGATAGGGAGTCACCATTTCACTGACATAGAGAATGATGACTGACTCCTCATTCCTGGAAAAGAGACTAGGTTGGTTGATGGCCAATTAGGGACGCAAACAGGTAAAGCACTCAAAGGAAATGGAGAGCATCTAGGAACTACTTCCTCCTTCCCACAGTGGAATAAGGAAATGAGCATAAAAAAATAATGATCATACGTTATGCTCATTGGTCTAAACTTTCAAGCACCCCATATAAAAGGGGTGATAGATCCAGAAATGGCAGATTTCAGGGAGACTCACCTGTGAACAGGAGCCCATCCACCACACCTGCCACCATGACCAACTGCTGCTCCCCTTGCTGCCAGCCCACCTGCTGCAGGACCACCTGCTGCAGGACCACCTGCTGGAGACCCACCTGTGTGACCAGCAGCTGCCAGCCCTGCTGCCAGCCCAGCTGCTCTGGCTCCAGCTGCTGCCAGCCTTGCTGCCAGACTACCTGCTGCACCACCCGCTTCAGCCCATCCTGTGCCACGAGCTGCTGCAGCAGACCCTGCTGCCAGCCCTGCTGCTGTGTGTCTAGCTGCTGCCAGCCCTGCTGCCAGCCCAGCTGCTGTGAGTCTAGCTGCTGTCAGCCCTGCTGCCAGCCCAGCTGCTGTGAGTCTAGCTGCTGTCAGCCTCCCTGCTGTGAGCCTAGCTGCTGCCAGCCCTGCTGCCAGCCCAGCTGCCAGTCCAGCTGCTGCCAACCAGCTTGCTCTGGACCTGTGTATGTTACAAGAACCTGCTACCACCCCACATGTGTCCGTGTGCCTGGCTGTCTGTCTCAGGGCTGTGGATCCAGCTGCTGCCAGCCCTGTAGCTGCTGTTGATCAACAGATACAATCTACACCTGCCCGGAAAAACCTTCTACTATCAGATCTTCCAAAAACCATGCCAACATCCTCACCATATTCTCTCAGCTAATCATATCCTCACTCAAACTGCCAACCTTCCTGTGAACAGATGTGTGTGTGTGCTCAGCCTAGCTCATCTTTGTTTAGCTTGCTTCTTGGCGACACCATCTCTTCTTGACCTGGATTCGTGATCTTTCACCTTGAAAAACTGATTACTATCTCTTTAAGAAGATTAAATGTTTTAAAAAAGATAACAAACACTCATGACTGCTTTATTAGGTCTTTGCAATATCCAAAACTTGTCATTTTGTTTCAATACATTTGTTATTTTAATGACTCATCTTTGAACCCTTTCCTGAGGCCTTTGTATCATCTCTCGGTTTTCTAATAAAATTCATACCGCATGTCCTCCTATGTTAGGTTGTGCTTTGTTTCTAGGATTCGATTTCATGAGAATGCATCTAAATGACATCTGATCCTAACCTTGGGGAGAAATAGCGCAAGTTAAATGAGCAGCAGCCTGCAATGTAACTAAAGATGGACAGAATCACATCAAGGGCCTAGCACAGGTGGAAACCATAGCGGTGGCACTTCAGGTTGTTCCCTCACATTGTCAACGATTCCTTACATTTTCAATTAAGAAAACTCCTCTCAGCCAGACACTGGTAGTGGCTCACATCTGTAATCCTAGCTACCCAAGAGTCTGAGACCTGAGGATCATGGCTCAAAGCCAGCCCAGGCAGGAAGTCCATGACACTCTAATCTCCAAATAACCACCAGAAGTGGCACTGTGGTTCAAAGTGGTAGATGACTAGCCTTGAGAAGAGAGCTCAGGGACAGGACGTAGGCCCAGAGGTCAAGCCCCACAATCAAGAAAAAAAAAAGGGAAAAACAACAACAACAACAACAAAAACCCTCTTGGTTCATTCCCAAAAACTTAGGTTTTAAGAACAGCATTTATAACAACCTGTGTATGTTAGAGAAGAGCTATGACTTAGCATGTCTTTATTCTATTTGTGATTCAGGACTTCATCTATACTTTTGCTCAGATACAACATCCTCTTGCATTTCCTTCCCACTTCTACCATACTTGAGACTGACAGACTTGAGCCACCATGCCTGGCTCTTTAAATATTGTTGAACCCTCTCTACCCCGAATTCCCACCACTATTCTAGGACTTTGAGGTAAACAAATCTAGAAAAGATCTGCTTATGTTACAAAAATGACATTCTTAAGCTCCTGCTACTTCTGGCCATTGATTCCAGCAGCCATAAAGGTGCTGTCATGTCCTGTGAAACATAAGCCAAATTTCATTTGCACGGGGTTTTTGAGAGATCATTTTGTTCTCAGGTCAAAAATGCTATTGAGGAAAGTGAGTAATGACACATTCTCTGGATCACCAAAAGATCCCAAATAGATTCCAGAGTTTGGGGAGAGAATGACCAATCAAATTTAGGAGAAAATGAAAAAGTCTAGATTTCTGGATTGAGCAAGAATGTGTGAAGAGACACATGCAAAGGATTGGGTGTCACTAGAACTTTGGTAAATATGAGTTTGATGTGAAAAGAAACAAAATACCACAACACTAGAAAAAGGAAACAGACAGTAACAGAAAATTCAGATATGTGGTAATTATTGAGGCCCATACTGCTAAAGGAAAGGGAGGGAGAAATCTCCTCAAATAAATATGCAAATGACTAGGACCTCTTCAAGAGAAAGTACTGTTCTAGACATGCACTGTCTGGAAGGATGGTACTATAGGAGCTGTTTGGTTCTCTGGAATACATACCCTACAGCTTACCTAGGAATTTTCCAACAAAGAGCCAAATAAAACTCAGAGGTATGTTTTACTTTTGCCTTATGGAAGTAGGACAGGGGATTTGAAAGACTGGGTGTACCGATGGCAGCTGATGCCTGCAGTCTGGAATGGATCTCATGGGGTGATGGAAGGCAGGATAGTGCATCATCTCGTACAGCTTCCTGCTGCACACAGCCAACATGTACTGATGCTTTTCATCAATCCAGGCTTACTAGCCTGACGTTTCTTCTGCATCCCTTCCCATGTAAAGCTGCCTGCTCTTAAAAATAGCTTCAGCCAAGGCATAGTCAAGGATCCACTGAGCATCACTCCTTAGGATTTTCTCTTAAATACAGAAATTTTACTCTTCAGTTTTGGTTATGGGCCTTTTTTCTTCTTCAAAGTGAACTACTTTGGATTTCAAGCCCCAACTCTGGGATATAGTTTACTTCAAGACTTATGAGACCACCCTAAAGAGGAGATCACATCAAAAATGTCATGTTTAAATACGGAAGGAATGTTAAATATGGAATGATTTCCTATTGCTGTTTTTGTTTTATCATCACAGATTTAGAGGCTTACACCATAAAGAAGTGTCCTAAACAAACAAAAGAATACCAGCAGACCATTAAAAATGTGAAAATAGCTCTGAATGCAAGAAGATGCAAAACTAAGCAAGGTCAGCTTTTGGTATTTCTATCTTCACAATGAGTTTAGTTGAAATAGAAATCATAGGTGGGAAAGACAACCACTCACATGAGACCACTTGACTGAGCAACAAAACGGATGCACCAGGTAAGTGAGAAAAAGGTTGTTTTTTTTTTCCTGTGGGGTCAGGATACTAGAGTATAAGTAAACTCTTTCTTGACATGAATGAGAATCTTTGCTCCTAGTTGATTAAGAAATAGGTAGATAAGAAATAGGTAGATAGGTAGATCGATCAATCGATAGATAGATAGATAAATAGATAGATAGATAGATAGATAGATAGATAGATAGATAAGAATGATCTTCCCTCAACATATACTATCCTACTCAGTGCTTTGAAAGCAAAGTAACCTAAGGAATTCTCACATTGTGTATGATTTCAGGAAAACTGTATGTATGTTGAGAGAATTCCTTCTAAGTTTACCTATTTTGCTGGTGAACATGTTTAGGACCCAAAATGTATGCTCTTGGGACTACTACACCTTACTTCTGACTGTATTCCCAGGCTTTGATGCTAACTTGTATATGGAGAAAAGATTACCTCAGCCATTCTCTATCCATGAAGTTTTTTGACAAAACATGCATGATATGTACAGTCTTGGTTGCAGAACACCATGTTTGTAATAGTCTTGATGTAGATTTCTGGTGAACAGATGTGAACATGGTCAAAGCCTTGGGCCTGTGAATGTATCAGCATCTTAGCCCTCTGCACAGATACATCCAGCCCCATACAGCCAAAGGAACAAGTTGGAGAAGGGGAAGTTGCTACAGGAAGCATCACATGACCAGATGAAGATGAGAGCAAGAACAAAGTGGATGATTTCTACAACCATTCCAATGAGTTATCCACAATTAAATGCTGAAAGCATACATTCCAAACAATATCTAGTACTTAGAGGACAATTTCCTCCCCAGGCCATTTCCTCATGAGCTCCCATGAAAAACAAACAACCAGGAAAAGCCCTGTACAACCCTGTCTACCTGTCAGTGTATAAAAGCCCCAGAACCAAAGAAGCTCTCAGAACCTGGGAATCTCACCTGTGAACAGGAGCCCATCCACCACCCCTGCCACCATGACCAGCTGCTGCTCCCCTTGCTGCCAGCCCACCTGCTGCAGGACCACCTGCTGCAGGACCACCTGCTGGAGACCCACCTGTGTGACCAGCAGCTGCCAGCCCTGCTGCCAGCCCAGCTGCTCTGGCTCCAGCTGCTGCCAGCCTTGCTGCCAGACTACCTGCTGCACCACCCGCTTCAGCCCATCCTGTGCCACGAGCTGCTGCAGCAGACCCTGCTGCCAGCCCTGCTGCTGTGTGTCTAGCTGCTGCCAGCCCTGCTGCCAGCCCAGCTGCTGTGAGCCTAGCTGCTGCCAGCCCTGCTGCCAGTCCAGCTGCCAGTCCAGCTGCTGCCAACCAGCTTGCTCTGGACCTGTGTATGTTACAAGAACCTGCTACCACCCCACTTGTGTCCGTGTGCCTGGCTGTCTGTCTCAGGGCTGTGGATCCAGCTGCTGCCAGCCCTGTAGCTGCTGTTGATCAACTCACCACAGATACAATCCATACCTGCCCAGAATAGTCTTCAATGATCAGACCTACAAGGTACCCACACTGAGGGAAACCCACTGACCTATCTCTGCCATCAGACACACGCTGTCACCAGACTTCCAGTCATCTTCTTGTTAACAGATTTGTGAGCTTGCTCAGGCAGGATGTGCCTATCCAGTTTGATAGTCTCTTCATTCAGCTCCCTTCTTGAGAGTTGAGTGTGCTCTTAATCTGGATTCTTGGTCTTAGCCTTGGAAAAGTAAGGATTGCCTTACTCACAATTGTATCTTTCCAATACCCAAACCTGTCATGCTGTTTCCAAACACTCATCGCTTTCCTGACTCCTCTTGGGACTTTTGCATGTTGACCTTGCACTATCTCCCTTGTGAAAAGAGCATTGCCTCTTGATTTGCTAATAAAGTCTTCAGTGCATTACCTTCTCTATGATGGTTTGTCTGTTAATATAATTGTTCTGCATTTCATCTAATTTCCCTAATTGTCACAAATTTAGTGCCTTAGTCAGACTGTCTTTCATTACTACAACAACAGTCCCTGACAGACCTCTCATACAGGTGGAAAGATTGATGGCGCTCATGGCTTCAGAGGGTCTTTCCGTTGTCCATGGCCCCAGAGACTTGGGAAGAGCCTCCTGAGGTCAGGAGGATGCTCCTCATTCTCCTGGTGGACAGGAAGCAGAGCACAGATGGAACTTGAGACCACACACAATCTTCCTACACATGCAATATTACTCCTTTTATCCCAAGTAGACCTCATCTCCTCAAGATTCCTGAACCTCCCCAAGAGAGTGTCACCAAAGATGGTGACATCCAAACGTGGGACATATGAGCCTTACTCACACCATAATATGTAGACAAACCAACATGAATTAAATAACCTGCATCGTGCCATGTAGCCAGTGATGAACAGAATCTTCTCTAGATTCAAGGATGCCTCGTTTTAGCGCTAGCATATTCATGGGTTAAGTTTTATATATTAAAGGTTGATCTTTCCAGTGGAAACTCCAATTCCTTATAATTTAAATATATTTTCCTTTAACAAGGATCTTCACAATTCATTTCCCAAAATGTGGTAACCAATGGCCACATCCCAAGAGCATTCACAGTTTATTTTTTTAGAGCACTAGCGAATGGTGTGAAATCTTTATCGTCTCAGTTTCCTGCTAGCCAATGGAAATCCATTAAATTCTTTTTGATGCTTTATTGTTGTTCCTGCCACTGTCTGAAACTCTGATGTGAGAAGCTCATCAGAAAGTTTCTTGATGTTATGTAAATAGCATTAGTCATGTCAACATTGTTTTAGTCACTTACACAAGCAGTCATCAAGGAATATGTCACGCTCTGTAAAACACAGGGTCAATTTCATTTGAACTTAGACTTGAGGAGACAATTGCTTCCAGCTCAAAATATTATTCAGGAAATAAAGTAATGACAAATCCTGGTATTCACAGTAACAATGCAATGGGCATATCAGCCTTTGATCCTTCCATAATCTTTGGGTCTCCTTAAAGATCAAAGTAGCTCTTGGAGTTTGGGGGAAGAAAGACTACACAACTGAGGTACATGAAAGCCAAGGAACAAGTATTTGAGGTAAGAGGGACTGAGAGAGAAGTGGATACCACTAGGGCCAATGGTTGGCAAGAGTGATCACTGGAATTTGTAGGAAAGAAAATAACAATTGTTCATGTTATAGCTGATATTGCTAAATAAAAAGGGAAAATTTAAGAATAAACAATAATCCATTGTGGCCACTGGCTATGAAATAATTTGATTGGCAGCAAGTTTGGTAGGGAGACAGGCAAAGAAAATGTGGGACTTTTCAATGGTCTGTGACAATTACATACCAACCTAAGGAAAATCGACCCCTCTCTCATATATAAACCAACTCCAGGAATACTACATACACAAAAGTAAACAATAGGGCAGTAGCATTTCTAGGATTTAGTTTAGGGTCATATGCAATCTTGGGTAATAATCCATTCATATAGAATAAGCAGGAATCTGTAGTAAGTAACATGGGAGCCTGATTGGCTATAAAACAATAATACTAAAAGGGAGGATCAAGGCAAGAACTGGAGGCATGACTCAGCTGGTAGAGCACTAACCAGGAGTGAAGAAAACAGAGTAACAGCACAATGCCTTTAATTTGGTATTCACACACACGCACACACAGACACACACACAATTAAGAACCAGTGTCACAGAATAAAGAAGGCCATTGCCCAAGCAAAAGATAAGCAAAGAAGGATCCAAAACACCTAAAGAAAGTTCAATGAAGGAATAAAAGGAGAATGACATAGCATTAAAAATTTAAGACATGATTTACGCCTCATGAAAGCAAATGCCCTAATGTGCACTATGCTTGGGGACTTCAATACATTCACCTTCACAGAAATGAGAAAGCACAAAACTGATGGTACTAGAAAGTACTGCAACCAAATGACTAAGAAAAATAAGCTAAACGGAGAATGTGTTTATTCACGTGGTCCGTTTTCATGGTTCAGATGCTGCAATGCCTGGTGGCATTTGGGGTCTCTGATGAAGCAGTATGTTAAGGTAGAAACAAAGGGCAAGGAAGAGTATTCATCTCCTCATGGCCAGGAATCAATGAGAGAGAAAGGAAAAGAATCTCAATATACCTTTCCAGAGACCAACCAATTGCCTAGTTCCTCCAAAATAGGCCCCTCCTTTTAACTTGCCAGGACCTCCTAAAAGGGTACAGGTGAGAACCAAGCCTTCACCACACGAGCTTTGGGTGAACACTGAAGATATAAACCGAAACAAATGCATAACCAAGCTAATTAAAGATCCAAAAGTGAAAAAAATATCAAACATAAAGCAAGGAGAAAAAAGCAAAGCTGTGGCTGAAGTAGACCACCAGCCATGAGTGGGGAAAGCCAAGCAAAAGTGCCAGGCCCTGAGTTTAAGCCCCAGTATTGGCACACACACATGCACACACACATGCACGCAAACACACACACACACACACACACACACACACACACACCACATTATGCTGAAGAATATTGTATTTTTTTACAAAGATATGTTTGGGACTATTATCTAATGTTGATCACATAAACAATTTGGAATCCAGAAATTTCAGCAAAAGAATAAATCCACAGAAACAAACACATGTGTGGGCCAACTTATTCCTAGAATCGTGATTCCCAAAGAGGCCAATGATGACCAAATGTCCCCCCAAAATACAGAGCATGAAAATTGTACTCTCAGCATGCAATGGTATAAAACTATTCATAAGAGATAAACAAATGAGCTAAGCATGGTGGTTCACACCTGTAATCCTAGCTACTTAGGAGGCTAAGACCTGAGGATTGCAGTTCAAAGCCAGCCCAGGCACTGAAGACTGTGAGACTCTTACCTCCAATTAATCACTAGAAAGGGGGAAGTGGCGCTGTGGCTCAAGCGGTAGGGCGGTAGTCTTGAGTTGGAGAGCTCAGGGACAGTGCCCAGGCCCAAAGTTCAAGCCCCGTGACCCACCAACAAAAACAACAACAAAAACCAAATGACTACTGTATGAGAGGGGAGGGGAGGAGTCAAAATCTCAAAAAAAGAAAATTTCAAAGAAAGTAAACTCCCCAAAGCATGCTATTTAATTTTTATTTGGAGAAAGTTCAAGAATTGGAAAGTTTATTCTAAGTTAACATACAAGCTGCCTTAGGAATGAGGGGAAAGAGAATAGTAAGGGGAAACAAAAAGAAAGCTACTAGAGTATGGGAACTAATATTACCAGGCATGATATGTATCACACTTTAAGATATATATTAGAAAGAATTCTCTTCTTTTCTTGCAGTCTGTCCCTATCTCTTTGTCTCTATTTATGTCTCTGTGTTTCTGCCTCTCTATCTTCCTCCTCCTAGTCCTCCTTTTCCTCCTCTTTCCTTTCCTCCCATTCTTCTTTCTCTTCCTTCTTGCTCTCTTTTCTTTCTCTACTTGAAAACAGAGTTATACAGGCAGGCACTATACCACTTCAGCCAAGACCCCAGGCTAACTTTTCCTAAAGTACATCACCTAGCATATAATCTCATTTCTATAAAAAAAAAGTTCAAATTTAGTTGTCCAACCTGAGAGGACCGACGGTGCTGATAAGAAGGCTTATGGTCTAAACTGATGCATGTGTTCAGAATCTCTGTGTTTTATTTTTGCCTCTATTCTCAGGCTTTGGGGAAGATGTGCATATGAAAAGATTGGGTGGCTCACAGTCTACCCTTGGTATTCTTTGATAAAACTGGTATTGTATGGAGAATACTGGTCACAGAGAGATACACATGTGTTCTTGACTAACATGATTTTCTAGTGAACAGACAGGGATGGATTCAAGTTGTTACCAGGAACACAGTAGCATCACACTCCACCCTGAGGAGACACGAGTCTCAGAACAAGCTGAGGAAGGACAGCTCATAGGCCATGCTCTGGATGCAGGAAGTATCCCATGACCAGGTGCATATCAGAGCAGGAATAAGAGTCATTTCTAGAAATATTCAAATGAATTATCTTCAATTAACTACCCAAAGCATAATTTTCAAAATATTTCCAACAATTAGGAAACAGCTTCCTTCTCAGGCCATTTTCCCTATAAATCATAGAAAACAAACAAGGAAAAACCCTGCTCATTGGTCCTTACATGGCATGCGTAGAGTATAAAAGGTCTGGGATTGAAGAACTTCTCAGAACCCAAGAAACTCAACTATAAACACAACCTCATCCTCTTCTATACCCCAAACCATGACCAGCTGCTGCTCCCCTTGCTGCCAGCCCACCTGCTGCAGGACCACCTGCTGCAGGACCACCTGCTGGAGACCCACCTGTGTGACCAGCTGCTGCCAGCCCTGCTGCCAGCCCAGCTGCTCTGGCTCCAGCTGCTGCCAGCCTTGCTGCCAGACTACCTGCTGTACCACCCGCTTCAGCCCATCCTGTGCCACCAGCTGCTACAGCAGACCCTGCTGCCAACCCTGCTGCTGTGTGTCTAGCTGCTGCCAGCCCTGCTGCCAGCCCAGCTGCTGTGAGTCTAGCTGCTGTCAGCCTCGCTGCTGTGAGCCTAGCTGCTGCCAGCCCTGCTGCCAGCCCAGCTGCCAGTCCAGCTGCTGCCAACCAGCTTGCTCTGGACCTGTGTATGTTACAAGAACCTGCTACCACCCCACTTGTGTCCGTGTGCCTGGCTGTCTGTCTCAGGGCTGTGGATCCAGCTGCTGCCAGCCCTGTAGCTGCTGTTGATCAACTCACCACAGATACAATCCATACCTGCCCAGAATAGTCTTCAATGATCAGACCTACAAGATACCCACACTGAGGGAAACCCACTGACCTATCTCTGCCATCAGACACACGCTGTCATCAGACTTCCAGTCATCTTCTTGTTAACAGATTTGTGAGCTTGCTCAGGCAGGATGTGCCTATCCAGTTTGATAGTCTCTTCATTCAGCTCCCTTCTTGAGAGTTGAGTGTGCTCTTAACCTGGATTCTTGGTCTAGTCTTGGAAAAGTCAAGATTGCCTTTGAGAGAAAGAAGAAGAAGAGGAAGAGGAAGAAGAAAAAGAAGGAGAAGAAGAAGAAGAAAAAGAAGAAGAAGAAGAAGAAGAAGAAGAAGAAGAAGAAGAAGAAGAAGAAGAAGAAGAAGAAGGAGGAGGAGGAGGAGGAGGAGGAAGAGGAGGAGGAGGAGGAGGAGGAGCAGATACTCACAATAATCTTATTGTATCATTGCCATGCCAAAACCTGTCATGTTGTTTCCAAACACTCATCACTTTTCCTGACTCCTGCTATGATTTTTGCATAACAGCCTTGTACTGTCTCCCTTGTGCAATGAGCATTACCTCTTTATTTACTAATAAAGGATTTAATACACTAACACCTCTATGATGGTTTATTTCTTATTGCACCTCTTCTACATTTCACAGTTTTAGTTTGTTGCCAGTTCTGGGGCTTGAACTCAGGGGTGAAGCACTGTCCTTGGGTTTTCTCAAAGCTAGAGCTCTACTACTTGAGCCATAGCACCACTTCTGGCGTTTTCTATGTATGTATAACAAAAGAATCAAACCCGGGTCTTTGTGCATGCTAAGTGGGCACTCTACCACTAGGCCAAACTCCCAGCCCTGACATTTCACATTTTTATCTCATCTAGGTCACATCCTTGTCTCACATTTAGCGCATTAGTCAGACTCTTTCCTTACTACAACTAAAGTATCTGTAAGACATCTTGCACAGGTGGAAAGATTTATTGAGGTCATGGCTTCAGGAGGTCCATCCATTGTCACTTGACCCCACAGACATCTGGGACCCCCAGGAGCGTCTGGGGTCAGAAGGATGCTCCTCATTCTCATGGCAAACAGGAAGCAGAGCACAGATGGAACTTGAGACCAGACACAATCTTTGTAGGCATGTAACTAAATAATAGCCCATTTATCTCCCCCCCCAAAAAATGTCACCAACTGCAATCCAAACATGGAGCACATGAACCTGTGAAGACATTTCTTAGTCAAACCAACATGAGGTAAGTAACTTGCATCATGTCCTGTGATCAATGATGAAGAGAATCCACTTTAGAGCCTGGGATGCCTCATTCCAGCAGAGGCAAAGTCATGGATGCTGTTCTATATACTAAAAGGTAGTCCTGTCCAGAGAAAACTCCAGTTGTTTCAGTCACCTATCCAGGTAGCCATAAAGTAGTAAGCCATGGTCTGTGAAACACAGGCCCAATTTCATTTGAAGCCAGACTTGAGAAGATAATGGCTTTAAGGTCAAAATATTATTTAGGAAATAAAGCAATGACAAATGCTGGGAGTCACAGTGACAGTGCAACAGGCCTTTCAGCCTCTGATCCTTCCATTATCTTTGAATCTCCTTCAAGATTCAAACTCTCCTGGAGTTTTGAGAAAGAAAGATTAGACAACTGGGGAACAAGTTGCCAAGGAACAAGCATTCAAGGTAAGAGGGACTGAGAAGTAGGTACCACTAGGAACCGTGGTTGGCAAGGGTTCAGTGCTAAAAGAGAAAAGAGTGATCACTGGGCTTCCTATGAAAGGAAATAACAATTATCCATGGTTGATGTTGTTAAAAGAAAGGGAAAAATAGAAGAATAAACAATAAATCAGTAGGGCTACCCTCTATGTGATCATTTGATTAGCAACAAGGTTGATATGGAGACAAGGGAGGGAAATGTTTGACTTTCTAGTTGTCTGTGACAGTTATATATCCAGCTAAGACAGAAAGGAAAATCACCTCCTATCTCAGAGGCAAACCAACTCCAGGAATACTACACACATAAAAGCAAACAGAAGGGCAATAGCATTCCTACGGTTATATATAGGGTAATAATAGTCAATGGTATTGGATAATAATCATTTATTATAGAAGAAGCAGGAAACACTAGTTAGTACCATGGAAGCCTGACTGTCTATAAATATTACAACTGAAAGGAAACGTCAAGGCTAGAAGTGGAGGCATGACTCAATTGTTAGAGCTCTAGTCAGGAGTAAATAAGCCAAGTAAGAGCACCATGCCTTTAATGCAACACACACACACACACACACACACACACACACACACACACACACACACACACATTATAAAGTGAGGAGGACAAGAAGTGACAAAGCATCATTTTAATTTACTTTTGAAAAAGAAATATTTGGAAATATTTTCTGATGTTGATCAGATATATAATTTAGAGTCGAGTAATGCCAGCAAGAGAATAAATTCACAGAAACACATGCATATTGTGAGCCAGGATTTGTCAAACATATTCCTAGAATCCTGATTCCTAAAGGTCCTTATGATGATAAAAAGTCCATCAACAATAGAATGCCATAAAGTTGTGATCTCAGCATGCAACAATATGAAACTAAATATAAAAAATAACCTAATGTATAGGGGGAAAATATTCTAAATCTTAACAAAAAAAATTTGAGGAAAACAAACTCCAGGAGCATGCTCCTAAAATTTGACTTGAATAAAGTTCAAATATTGGAAAATTTATTTTAAGTTAGCATACCAGTTGCATTAGGAAGGGGAAAAAAAGGATAAAGGAAAACAGGAAGAAACTTACTAGAGTATAGGGCTAATATTATCTGATAAGATTTATGAACATAATTTCCTGACATATATGTGTGTGTATATATATATATATATATATATCTAATTTAATTGTCAGGGTGATGTAGAGAGGGGTTTCAGTTCCATTCATAATTTAGTGAGTACCTTACTTCTTGAACATTGTTACCCCTTCCCATATTTCCCTTCCACTTTCTCTCCCCCACTTCCTTCCAAGTTGTAAAGTTCATTTCCAACATATTGTCTTGTGAATATCGTTGTTACGTTGGTTCACCCTTAGTCCTTTTTCTCACCATCTTGTTTTCCCCTTCCCTTCCCTAATTCAAACAATACTTTCTACTTCTTTTTAATCTCCTTTCTTTCTAGCTGGTCATTTTTGATGACTTCCATCTCTTGTTCTGGATCTTGCATGGTCTTCTTTGCCTCCTTTAGCTGAATGGCTATACTCTTATTGGACTCATTTTCCTTCTGTTGGAATTCATTCGGCTTTCTCTTTGTAGGTTCCAGGAATTTCTCTATTAATCTGTGAGTGGTTTCATCACATTCACATAGCCTTATTCCAGCTTTCAATTTTTTTGTTCATCCTGTTGATCAGTAGCATTTGTAGAGCATTTTGAGGACTCTAGATTTTTCATTGACTGCTCTGTTTCTTGTTTATTTTGAGAGGGAGATCAGGTGCCTTGACTTGCCATTTTTCTTCAGTTTCTAAGGCTTTCTCTGCCCATTTGTAAATGACAGGAAGTCTAATAATACCACACAAGAATGCAATTTAAAATAAGAACCAACCCAAAACCCCTATCAGCACAGACTTTAGAGGTTTACAATCTTAGGTCTCTCTCTCTCTCTCTCTCTCTCTCTCTCTCTCTCTCTCTCTCTCTCTCTCTCTCTCTCTCTCTCTCCCTCCCTCTCTCTCTCTCTCTCCCTCCCTCCCTCCCTCCCTCCCTCTCTCTCTCTCTCTCTCCCTCCCTCCCTCCCTCTCTCTCTCTCTCTCCCTCCCTCCCTCCCTCCCTCCCTCTCCCTCCCTTCCTCCCTCCCTCTCTCTCCCTCCCTCCCTCCCTCCCCCCCCCCTCTCTCTCTCTCCTTTTCAAGATCTAAAAACAGATCCAATACCAACCTGAGCTTCATGAATGCTCCAATTTTATGTGTTCAAAATCATAGATAGTCCCCAATCTATCTTTGCTTTTTTTTTAGATCAATCTGAACCAAAAGGATAATTCAATGAATACGGATACAGTCTGTGTCAGCAGCAAACCACTGTAGATCAATGAACTAAGAAAATCAGAAACGGAATAGAGGACTTGAAATAAAGAGGTATAAAGAAAACCTACAGAAACCACAGTGGTTCATGCCTGTAATCCTAGCTACTCAGGAGGCTGAGATCTGAGGATTGTGACTAAAGCCAGCCCAGGCATTAAAGACTGTGAGACTCTTAACTACAATTAATCACTAGAAAAAGGGGAAGTGGGGCTGTGGCTCAAGGGGTAGGGTGGTAGCCTTGAGCTGAAGAGCTCAGGGACAGCATGCAGGCCCAGAGTCTAAGCTCCACAACCAACCAAAAACAAACAAACAAACAAACAAAACCTAGAGAAAATAAGAGAAGAGAAATATAAGGAGATAGGGAGGGAATGGATTAGAGGAACGATAAATAAGACAAAATCAGAGAAAGGGGAAAAATGAACCAAAAAAAGAAACAAACAAACAAAAGAAAGATTTTTAAAGAAATCAATAAAAACAACTTAAAGAACTATGTGAGAATAAAGAAATAATACTAAAATGAAAAATACTAAGTTTGAAAACTACAGGACTGAGTAATCAAATATACTCTGAATTAAGAATGTACACACTAAAGGAGAAAGACTGCTAACCACTGACATCTGTATTTCTAGGAATGAGCAGAACCACAATGAAGAAAAGAAAGAAAAAAGGTGAAGAAAAAAAATGGGCAAAGGGGGGGGTAATAAAAATGAAAATAAAAATGAAAAAGTAGAACATCTTAAAATTTATGATTATAAAGAGAATTCCTTAGGGAGGGTGTTGTGTCTCCCATGTGTCCAGTATCGAGTCTCTTTTTTGGGGTGTGGGGGGAAGTGAGGCTTGGCTCAAGGGTAGAGCGGTAGCCTTGAGCTGAGGAGCTCAGAGACAATGCCCAGGCCCAGGGCTAGAGTGGAAGCCTTGAGCTGAGGAGCTCAGAGACAACGCCCAGGCCCAGGGCTAGAGTGGAAGCCTTGAGCTGAGGAGCTCAGAGACAACGCCCAGGCCCAGGGCTAGAGTGGAAGCCTTGAGCTGAAGAGCTCAGGGACAGCGCCCGAGTGGGGTTCAAGCCCCATGACCCACAAAAAATAAAAATAAAAATAAAAATGGTTTCTTGGGGAGAGCTCAGTTAGAACCCAGCTGCACCTCCACCATCTGCCACAGTCTTGTCTCCTTTCTTAAATTTTAAGATTTCTATTAAAATTAATTCTCTTCTTGTCTCTCTGTCCCCGTCTCTGTTTCTGTTCATCTATAACTCTGTTTCTTCCTGTTTTTTTTTTGTTCTACTTGTCTTCCTCCTCCTTCCTTCTTCCTCCTCTTTCTCTTCTTATTTCTCTTCCTTCTTGTTCTCCTTTCCTTTCAATAATTGAAGTCAGAGTCTTGTGCTTGCTAAGCAGAAAGTATACCACTTTAGCAAAGACCACAGGTTACCTTCTCTCAATGTATATTATGTATCAACTTCTTGAAAGTAAGGGCACATGATATAAAAATTGCATGCCATATAATGTCAAAATGTGGAAGTCCAACCTGAGAAGACCTATCATGCTGGTAAGCAAAGATTTATGGTCTAACTTGATGAAGGTGTTCATAATCTCTGTTTTGTTTTTGTCTCTCTATTCAGGCTTTGGTGCTGATATGTATATGAAGAGATTGCATTGCCTACCAATTGGTACCACTGGTGTTCTTTCACCAAACTGGCATCATATGGACAAAACTTGTGACAGAGACATATACATGTTGTAGTTAACTAATCTGGATTTTCCAGAGAATGAACATGGATAAAAACAGGGATTCAAGTTGCCTCTGTGAACCTAGCAGCATCAACTCAACCCTGGAAACACATAACAATCTCAAAAAGAACAAGCTGTGGAAGGCAGCTTATAGGCCATGACCTGGATACAGGAAGTGTCCCATTATAAGTTATATACAAGTGCAGGAACAAGACTGGTCATTTCTACATATATTCAAATGAAGTAGTTAAAGCATAATTTTCGAAGGATTTCTAAACCTTAGGGAACAACTTCCTTCATCATCCATTTCCCCAAGGAACTATAAAAAACAAACAAGAAAAGTCCTGCTCATTGGTTGTTACATGCCATTCCCAGAGTATAAAAGCTCCGATAGTGAACAACTTCTCAGAGTCCAAGAAAATCAACTCTAAACAGAACTACATCCTTCTCCATACCCAGCACCATGATGAACTGCTGTTCCCCTTGCTGCCAGCCCATCTGCTACAGGACCACCTGTGTGAGCAGCTGCGGCCAGCCCTGCTGCAATATGTCTAGCTGCTGCCAGCCTTGCTGTCAGACCTGCTACTGGGAGTATAGTTGCTGCCAGCCCTGCTGCTATGTGCCCAGCTGCTGCCAGCCTTGCTGCCAACCATGCTGTGATGAGTCCAGCTGCTGCCAGCCTTGCTGCTGTGATTCTAACTGCTGCCAGCCATGCTGCTGTCAGCCTTGCTGTCAGCCATGCTACTGTGAGTCTAGCTACTGTCTGCCTTGCTACCAGCCCTGCTATTGTGAGTCTACCTGCTGGTAGACCTGCTGCCAGAATAACTGTTTCCAGCTAGTTTGTTCTACACCTGGGTACGTTACCAGAGCCTGCTAACACTCAATTTCCTCTGTATGCCTGGTGGTCTCTCCCACAGCTATAGATACAGATGCTGGCAGCCTCATAGTTGTTGATGAACTCACTAGAGAAACAATCCATGGCAGGCTAGAAAAATCTTCAGTTATCAAACATGACAGATACCCACACTTTGGAAACACATACTTTCTGTCTCTGCCTATCAACCCTACACAGCAATATGACATCTGCTCTTCTTCTTGTTAAGACATTTGCCAGCTTGCTCAGGGAAGATGTTCATATCCTGGTTGACTTCCTCTTCATTCAGCTCCCTATTTCAGAACTGAATGTGCTATTAACCTAGATTCTTGCGTTAGCATTAGAAAAGTGAGGATTGCCTTTGACAGTAAGAGGTTAAGAAAACAAGGAAAGCAGAAATGCTTACAGGTCCAATCGTATCTTTGCAATGCTCATATTTCTGATGTTGCTTCCAAACACTCACTTTCCGATTTCTTTTGTGGCCCTTGCATTACAAACTTGTACTGTCTCCCTTGTGAAAAGAGCATTTGTTCATGATTTGCTAATAAAGATTTGCTCCAGAAACTCCTCTTTGATGGTTTCTTTATTCCTATATCTGTTCTTTAGTTCACATTATGGTCTCATCTAATTCACCCAATTGTCACAGATTTAATGCCTTAGTCAGGCTGTCTTTCATTACTACAGCTACATTACCTGAAAGACCTCTCATACAGGTGGAAAGATTGATGGTGCTCATGGCTTCCGAGGGTCTTTCCATTGTCCATGGCCCCAGAGACTTGGGAAGAGCCTCCTGGGGTCAGAAGGATGTTCCTCATTCTCATGGTGGACAGGAAGCAGAGCACAGATGGAACTTGAGACCAGACACAATCTTCCTACACATGCAATATTACTCCTTTATCCCAAGCAGACCTCATCTTCTAAAGATTCCTGAACCTCCCTTACAAAGTGTCACCAACTATGATCCTAGCTCCAAATACATGAGCCTGTGAAGACGTTCCTTATACAAACCACAAGGAAGCAAACCAACATGAGTTAAGGAAACTCCACAATGCCATGTGGTGAATGATGAGGAGAACCTGAAGAACCCAGGAGTCTCATCCCAGCTCTGGCATACTCATGAGTGTGTTCTTATATACAAATAAGCTAAAAAGGACAAAATGTTTATTCTCATGGCCTATTTTCACGGCTCAGAGACTGGCATGAATGGTGGTCTCCAGGTCTCTGATGAAGCATTGTGTCATGATAGGAACAAGAAGCAAGGTAGAGCTGTCGGGGTCCTTCATCCCCAGTCCCTCTTGACCAGTCCAAGCCACGAGAGGAGAGACCCACTGTCCTCCTGCACTCAGCCTTCCTTCCCCGGAGCACGAACAGAGACGCCACGCAGTGTCACCAAGGCAGGAAAATCTCTCTCCAAAAAAAACCTCCTCCTGAGGAAGTCCCTCCAGCTAATATACCTTCTCTCTAGGTCCCAGCAGAGAGTGATAAACAATAACACATTTGTAACCAATGGTAATCAAGTCTTGCACCCTGCCTCTTGAGTCTTGCCTTGTCTCAGCAGAAAGTTATTAGACATGGCGTTACTTGGCCCCCAACAAGAGCTACTCGCCTCCTGATGGTCATCAATCAATAAGAGAGAAAGGAAAAGAATACCGAGGGAACTTTCTTGATATCAACTAATTGTATAGGTCCTCCAAATGGGCCCCTCCCTTAACCTTGCAGGTACCGCCCAGTAGTCAGTCCCACAGGTGGGAACCAAGCCTTCAGCACATGAGCTGTCGGGGCACACTGAAGTTACACACCATAATAAATGCACAATCAAATAGCTAAAAGTTCCACAGTGGAAAAATATGACACATAAAGCAAAACTGACAAAGGTGGTAGACTGCCAGCCATGCCTAGGGACAGACAAGCAAAGTTCCAGGCCTGAATGTAATTTCCCATATTGGAAAACACACACATACACACTCAGAAATGCGCGCGCACACACGCACACATGCACGCGTGTGCGCATACACATATTATAAAGACAATAGTAAGTGACAATAATTAAGGTAATTTATTTTGAAAAAGAAATGCTTAGGTCTGTTTTCTAACGTTGATCATATACACAGTTCAGAATCCAGTCATTTCAGCAGCAGAATGAATCCACAGAAACATAAGCATGTTTCAGGCTCGATCTAACAAACATATTCCTAGAATTAGGATTCCTAAAAGTCCTAATGATGACAAAATGTTCATCAACAATAGAAAACTTTCAAATTATAGTCTCAGTAGGCAATGACAGGAAACTATCTGGACAAAATCATCAAATGAATACTGTACAGGGTGGAAAATCCTAAATCTCAGTGAACTAAATGTAGAGTAAAATAAAATGAATTCCACAAAAGCCTACGCCTCAATTTCAATTAGGGTAAATTTCAAAAAAAGGAAAATTTGCTGGGCACAGTGGCTCACACCTGCAATCGTAGCTACTCAGGAGGCTGAGATCTGAGGACCAAGGTTCAAAGCCAGCCCATGCACAAAAGGACCTGAAACTCTTATCTCCAAATAACCTCTAGAAAATGAGAAGTGGGGCTTGGCTCAAGATTAGGGCAGTAGACTTGAGCTGAAGAGCTCAGGAACAATGCCTAGGCTGAGTTCAAGCCCCATAATCCCCGCCTCCCAATAACAAAACAAAAAAAGCACAAAATTAGGGAATAGAGCAGTTAACGTACTAGTGCCTTAAGAAGGGTGGAAAAATAACAGTAAGGAAAACAGGAAGGAAGATACTAGAGTATAGGGCTAATACCTAACATATTTTGTGAAAAATTCTTTGTTTTCTTATGTTTTAAAATACACAATGACATACTCCCTAATGATCTCTGTCCCTGCCTATCCACTCCTCTACCGCTATCTATGTCCCTGTCCCTGTGATTATATTCCTCCTTCTCTGTAGTCCTCCTCATTCTCCTCTTCTTTCTCCTCCTTCTTGATCTGCTTATTTTGCATCACAGGAAATCAGAGTCTTGTGTTTGCCTGGTAGGCCCAGTATTACTTCAGTCAACGCTGTAGGCAACCTACAGTCACATTAGATGATATATCCATAGATTTCAACATGAAGGAATTTCATATTAAATCCAATGATATATGGTCCCCTCTTTTTTATCAAAAGATGTCCAAGTATGGTTGTACACCCTGAAAGGACCAATCATGCAGTTAACAAAGCTTTTGGTGTAAATTGGCCCAAACATTCAGAAACCCTGTGTTTTGTATTTAACTGCTCCGGTATTGTGGATGATGTGTGAATGGAAAGATCCAGTCAACCTGAGCCAACCCTTACCATTCCTTCCTAAGAACACTAACACATGGACAAAACTTGTGACTCACAGACACAAATGCTGGAGTTGAAGAACAGGATATTTCTGGGGAACAGGCTTGGACACAGGGATGGATCCAAGTTGAGTTCAGGAACAAATCAGTCTTACACTCCACTCCGCAGACACCCAAGAGGCCCTCTAACAAGAAGACAAGGGAGGACAGCCTGTAGGCCAACCCTGGATGCAGGAAGTATCCCATCGCCAGACCCAAGTCACAGCAGGATCAAGGGTGGTGATTTCTACCAATATTCAAATGAAGTGTCTACAAGCAACTACTTCAAGCCTCATTTTCAAAGGATTTCTAAAGCTTAATAAACAACTTCCTACTCAGTCCATTTCCCCAATGCAACACAGCAAACAAACAATAAGGAAAAGCCCTGCTCATTGGTTCTTACCTAGCATGCACAGAGTATAAAATGTCCGGGATTGAAGAACCTCTCAGAATTCAGGAAACTCTACAATAAAGAGAACTCCATCCACCAAACCCAGCACCATGACCAACTGCTGTTTCCCTTGCTGCCAGCCCTGCTGCAGGAACACCTGCTGCAAGAAAACCTGTGTGACCAGCTGCTGCCAGCCCTGCTGCTATGTCCCTAGCTGCTGTGTGCCTATCTGCTGCCAGCCCTGCTGCTCTGAGACCAGCCGCTGTCAGCTCTACTTCCAGCCCTGCTCTTGTGACTCTACCTGCTGTCTGCCTTGCTGCCAGCCCTGCTCTTGTGAGTCTACCTGCTGTCTATGTTGCTGCCAGCCCTGCTGTTTTGAGTCTAGCTGCTGCTAATCTTGCTTGAAGTTCTGTTGCCAGTGTAACTGCTTCTATACAGTGTGCTCTGAACCTGTGCACTCCAGCAGAACCTCCTACCACCCCATCTCCCTCTGTATGTCTGGTGTCTCTCCCAGCCGTGTAGATTCAGCTGCTTCCATCCCCGTACCTGATGATCTACTCACCACAGGCACAATTCATGCCTGCCTACAATCATATTCAGATGTCAGAACTGAAGGATACCCACACTGGGAAACACATGGTTTTCTCTCTCTGTCTGGCATATACACATTGTCATAGAATTCCTCTCTTCATCTTGTTGAGAGATTTGCCAGCTTGCTCAGGAAGGATGTTCCTATACAAGTTGAAAGTCTCTTCATTCACTCCCTACTTGGGAGTTTACTGTGCTCTTAACCTGGATTCTTGTGTTAGCCTTAGAAAAGTGAGCATTTCTTTTGAGTCTAAGAAGTTAAGAAAACAAGGAAAGCAGACATGCTCACTGCTCCAATCATATCTTTGCAATGCTAAACCTCCTATGTTGCTTCCAAGCACTCATCACTTTCCTGACGCCATGTATTATCTGCCATGTGAAAAAAGCATTTGCTCTTGATGTGCTAATAAAGATTTGCTTCACAAACTCCTCTCTGATGGTTTCTTTATTCCTATATCTGTTCTTTAGTTCACATTATGGTCTCATCTAATTCACTCAGTTGGAACATATTTAGTGCCTTAGTCAGACTGTCTTTCATTACTACAGCAACAGTACCTAAAAGTCCTCTCATACAGGTGGAAAGATTGATGGTGCTCATGGCTTCAGAGGGTCTTTCCGTTGTCCATGGCCCCAGAGACTTGGGAAGAGCCTCCTGGGGTCAGAAGGATGTTCCTCATTCTCATGGTGGACAGGAAGCAGAGCACAGATGGAACTTGAGACCAGACACAATCTTCCTACACATGCAATATTACTCCTTTATCCCAAGCAGACCTCATCTTCTAAAGATTCCCGAACCTCCCTTACAAAGTGTTACCAACTATGATCCTAGCTCCAAATACATGAGCCTGTGAAGACATTCCTTATACAAACCACAACAAGGAAGCAAACCAATATGAGTTAAGGAACCTCCACAGTGCCATGTGGTGAATGATGAAGCTAATCGGCTGAAGAACCCAGGAGACCTCATCCCAGCTCTGGGATACACATGGGTGTAGTTTTTATACAAATAAGCCAAAAATTGGAAACATTTATTTTCATGGCACAGAGGCTGCAGTTCATGGTAGATCCAGGTCTCTGGTGAAGCAGTATGTCATGGTATAATAAAGCGGCAAGGAAGAGCTACTCACCTTCTGATGGCCAAAAATCAATGAGAAACAAAAGAGAAGAATCCCTAGGGAACTTTCCAGAGATCAGCCAATTGCGTAGTTCCCCCAAATAGGCCCCTCCCTTCAACCTGTTGGTATCACCCGATATCAGTGCACAGATGGGAACCCAGCCTTCAACACATGAGCTTTAGGTGCACAGTGAAGGTACACACCATAACAAGTGCACAATCAAACAGCTAAAAGTTACACAGTGAAAAAAATACATAAAGCAAGGAGGACAAAGCAGAGGTGGGACTCAGGTGAGAGCCTCCCAGCCATGGGTGGAAACACATGGAAAGGTGCCAGGGACTGAATGTAAGCCCCAGGATTGGTGCACACACACACACACACACACACACACACACACACACACACACACACATTATAAAGCAAAGACAAAAATAAGTGACACACAGTAAGGTAATTTTCTTTGACAAGAAATGCTTAGGATCATTTTCTAATGATGAGCATATATATAATTCAGAATCCAGTCATTTCAGCACTAGAATAACCCAACAGAAGAACAAACATGCTTCAGCCATGACTTTACAAACATATTCCTAGAATCAGGATTCCTAACAACCTCAAGGCTAAAACAATATCCATGGACAATACAAAACTTTCAAATTGTAGTCAATGACAGGAAACTATCCATACAAATTAATCAAATGAATTTTTTTTTGCCAGTCCTGGGCTTGAGCTCAGGGCCTGAGCACTGTCCTTAGACTTTCTCAAGGCTAGAGCTCTACCACTTGAGCCTCAGCACCACTTCCGGCTTTTTTCTATGTATGTGGTACCAAGGAATCGAACCCGGGTCTTCATGCATGCTAGGCAAGCACTTTAACCACTAGGCCAAACTCCCAGCCCCCAAATGAATTTTGAATAGGGTTGAAAATCCTAAACCTCAACAAACTAAATGTAGAGGGGAAAAAATGAACTCCCAAACAGCCTGCATCTCAATTGCAATAAGGATAAAATTCAAAAATAAGAAAATTTGTTAACAGACTAGAGCCTAACAGGAGTAGAATAATAGTAAGGGAAACAGGAAGGCAGATACTAGAGTATTGGGGCTAGTATTGCCTGACATGATATGTGAACGGTATTTCCTCACTTATGTTTTAAAATATACATGAAGACATATTCCCCAATATCTTTCCGCCATTGACTATTCCTCTATCTATGTCTCTATGTCTAAATTTCTGATTTGTATTTCTAGTCCTCCTCTGTTTCTTTCCCCTCAATCTACTATTTGTTCTCTTCCTTTTAGCTCTGTTTTCTTTCAGTATGTGAAATCAGAATCATGTGCCCCCCAGGGAAGCACAGTACTACCACAGCCAACATTCCATGTGCCCTTCCCTGATAGGAGATTATACGCCCATACCTTTCATAACAAAGGTACTTAGTATAAAATTTCATGCAATATAGTCCGCTCATTATTATCAAAATATGTCCATTTATGGGTGTATACCCTAAGAGAACCTATCATGCAGGTATAAATTGGCCCACATTTTCAGACACTCTGTGTTTTGTATTTGACTGTTATCTCAAGCATTGTGGATGATGTGTAAACAAGAAGATCGAATCAACCAGAGCCAACACTTACCATTCCTTTATAAGAACACTATCACATGGACAAAACTGTGACTGACAGACACAAATACTGCAGTTAAAGAACATGATATTTCTGGGGAACAGGCTTGGACACAGGGATGGATCCAAGTTGAGTTGAGAAACATATCAGTATTACACTCCATTCCGCTGACTCCCAAGAGTCCCTGAAACAACAAGACAAGGGAGGACAGCCTGTAGGCCAACCCTGCATGCAGGAAGTATCCCATCACCAGACCCAAATCACAGCAGGATCAAGGGTGGTGATTTCTACCAATATTCAAATGAAGTATCTACAAGCAACTACTTCAAGCCTCATTTTCAAAGGATTTCTAAAGCTTAATAAACAGCTTCCTACTCAGTCCATTTCCCCAATGCAACAGAGCAAACAAACAATAAGGAAAAGCCCTGCTCATTGGTTCTTACCTAGCATGCACAGAGTATAAAATGTCCAGGATTGAAGAACCTCTCAGAATTCAGGAAACTCTACAATAAAGAGAACTCCATCCACCAAACCCAACACCATGACCAACTGCTGTTCCTCTTGCTGCCAGCCCTGCTGCTGCAGGACCACCTGCTGCAAGAACACCAGCTGCAAGAAAACCTGTGTGACTAGTAACTGCCAGCCCTGCTGCTGTGTGCCTACCTGCTGCCAACCATGCTGCCAGCCCTGCTGCTGTGTGCCTATATGCTGCCAACCTTGCTGCCAGCCCTGCTGCTGTGTGCCTAGCTGCTGCCAGCCCTGCTGCTCTGACACCAGCTGCTGCCAGCCCTACTGCCAGCCCTACCCTTTAAGACTACCTTCTGTGTGCCTTGCTGACAGCTCTGCTATTATGAGTCCAGTTGCTGTTAGAATGCTGGCAGTCTACGGCTAGTATGTTTCCAGTTATTTTTGTTCTGAACCTGTGTACTCTAGCAGAACCTGCTTCCACTGAATCTCCCTCTTTTTCCTGTTGGTCTCTCCCAGCCCTGTAGATTCAGCTGCTGCCCTCCTGTACCGGATGATCAACTCACCACAATCACAACTAATGCCTGCCTATAATCATATTCAGATGCCAGACCTGACAGATACCCTCACTGGGAAACACATTGTTTTTTGTGTCTGCCTATCAGACACACACTGCTTTAGGATTCCTCTCTTCTTCTTAAAAGATTTGCCAGCTTGCTCAGGATGGATGGCCCTATACAAGTTGATAGCCCCTTCATTCACCTCCCGACCTGAGAGTTCATTGTGCTCTTAACCTGGCTTCTTGTGTTAGCCTTAGAAAAGTGAGAATTTCTTTTGACACTAAGAAGTTAAGGAAACAAGGAAAGAAGACATGCTCACTGCTCCAATTGTATCTATGCTATGCTCGCACCTCTTATGCTGCTTCCAAACACTCCTCACTTTCCTAACTGCTCTTGTGGCTCTTGCATCACAACCTTATATTACCTCTGTTGTGGAAAGACGATTTGTTCTTGATGTGCTAATAAAGATTTGCTCCACAAAAAAACTCACTGATGGATTGTTTGTTACCATATCTGTTCTTTTGTTCACATTACTGTCTCATCTAATTCACCCAGCTGTCACAGATTTAGTGCCTTAGTCAGACTGTCTTTCAGTACTACAACAACAGTCCCTGACAGACCTCTCATACAGGTGGAAAGATTGATGGCGCTCATGGCTTCCGAGGATCTTTCCGTTGTCCATGGCCCCAGAGACTTGGGAAGAGCTTCCTGAGGTCAGAAGGATGTTCCTCATTCTCATGGTGGACAGGTAGCAGAGCACAGATGGAACTTGAGACCAGACACAATCTTCCTGCACATGCAATATTACTCCTTTATCCCAAGCAGACCTCATCTTCTAAAGATTCCCAAACCTCCCTTACAAAGTGTTACCAACTATGATCCTAGCTCCAAATACATGAGCTTGTGAAGACATTCCTTATACAAACCAAAACAAGGAAGCAAACCAACATGAGTTAAGGAACCTCCACAGTGCCATGCCTCAAATGATAAAGGGAATGTGCTGAAGAACCCACCATGCTCATCCCAGCTCTGGTTCACTCATGGATTTGGTTTGATATTCAAGTAAGCTAAAAAGGGATTACATTTATTTTCATGGCCTATTTCCATGGCTCAGATGCTACAATACATGGTGGTTTCCAGGTCTCTGATGAAGCAGTATGTCAGGACACAAACTAGGGGCAAGGAAGAGCTACTCACCTCCTGATGGCCACGAATCAATGAGTGAATATGGATCCCAAGGGATCTTTCCAGAGATCACCCAGTTGTGCATTTCCTCCAAATAGGCCCCTCCCTTAAACCGGCCAGTACACCCAACAGTCCCACAGTAGCAACCCAGCCTTCAACACGCGAGCTTTAGGGAAATACTGAAGGTAAACACCACACTAAGTGTATAATCAAGTCACTAAACCTGCCACAGTGAAAATATATGAGACATAAAGCAAGAAGGTCATGCAGAGGTGGGACTCAGGTGATAGACTCCCAGCCATGCAGAGGAAAAGACAAGCAAGAGTGCTAGGGCCTGAATGTAAGCCCCAGGATTGGCTCACATACACACACACACACACACACACACACACTCACACAGACAACACACACATGACACATATTATAAAACAAGGACAAGAATAAGTGATACCCAGCAAGGTAATATTCTTTGAAAAAGAAATGTTTAGGACCATTCCTAATGATGATCACACACAAAATTCAGAATTCACTCACTTCAGCAATAGAATAACCCAACAGAAAAACAAAAATGTATCGGCCATGGCTTCACAAACATATTCTAGAATCAGGATTCCTAACAACCCCAAGGCTAAAACAATATCCATGAACAATACAAAACTTTCAAATTGCGGTCTCAGTAGACAATGATAGGAAACTATCCATACAAAATAATCAAATGAATTCTGTATAGGGTTGAAAATTCTAAACCTCAACAAACTAAATGTAGAGGGGAAAAAATGAACTCCCAAACAGCCTGCATCTCCATCGCAAATAGGATGAAGCTCAAAAATAGGAAAATTTGTTGACAGACTAGAGCCTTAAGAGGAGTAGAAAGATAATAGTAAGGCAAACAGGAAGGATGATACCAGAGTATTTGAGCCATTTATTGCCTGACATGATGTGTGAACATTATTTCCTCACTTATGTATTACAATATACAAGACATATTCCCTAATGATCCTTCTGTCTCTATCTATTCCTCTGTCTCTATGTCTCTATGTCTGAATCTCTGGTTATATTCCTACTCTTTCTCTGTTTCTCTCCCTTCATTCTCCTATTCATTCTCTTCCTTTTAGCTCTGTTTTCTTCCAGTATGTGAAATCAGAGTCATGTGCTTGCCAGGCAGGCACAGTCCTACGAAGGTCAAGATTACATGTGCCCTTTCCTCATAGGCGATTTTATATCCATCGCTTTCATAATGAAAGTACTTAATTTAAAATCCCATGCCATATAGTCCCTTCATTTTTGTCAAAATATGTCTAAATATGTACGTAGAACCTGAGAGGACCTATCGTGCAGCTAAGAAGGCTTTTGGTGTAAATTTGCCCAAACATTCAGAAACTCTGTGTTTTGTATTTGACTTTTTGCTCGGGTATCGTGGATGATGTGTGAATGGAAAGATCAAGTCAACCAGAGCCAAACAGTAGCATTCCTTCATAATATGGACAAAACTTGTGACTGACAAACACAAATGCTGGAGGTGAAGAACATGCTTTTTCAGTGGAACAGGCTTGGACACAGGGATGGATCCAAGTTGAGTTGAGAAACATATCAGTATTACACTCCACTCCGCAGATACCCAAGAGGCCCTGAAACAACAAGACAAGGGAGGACAGCCTGTAGGCCAACCCTGGATACAGGAAGTATCCCATCACCAGACCCAAATCACAGCAGGATCAAGGGTGGTGATTTCTACCAATATTCAAATGAAGTATCTACAAGCAACTACTTCAAGCCTCATTTTCAAAGGATTTCTAAAGCTTAATAAACAACTTCCTACTCAGTCCATTTCCCCAATGCAACACAGCAAACAAACAATAAGGAAAAGCCCTGCTCATTGGTTCTTACCTAGCATGCACAGAGTATAAAATGTCCGGGATTGAAGAACCTCTCAGAATTCAGGAAACTCTACTATAAAAAGAACTGCATCGGCCAAACCCAGCACCATGACCAACTGCTGTTCCCCTTGCTGCCAGCCCTGCTGCTGCAGGACCACCTGCTGCAAGAAAACCTGTGTGACCAGCTGCTGCCAGCCCTGCTACTGTGTGCCTAGCAGCTGCCAACCTTGCTGCCACCCGTGCTGCCAGCCCCGCTGTTGTGTGCCAAGCCACTGCCATCCTTGCTGTCAGGCCTGCTGCTCTGAGATCAGCTTCTGCCAGCCCTACTGCCAGCCCTGCTCTTGTGAGTCTACCTGCTATCTGCTTTGCTGCCAGCCCTGCTCTTGTCAGTGCAGCTGCTGTTAGAATGCTGGCAGTCCCCTGCCAGTAGGTTTCCAGACATTTTGTTATGAACCTGTGTATTCTAGCAGAACCTGCTACCACTCCACCTCTCTCTGTATGCCTGATGGTCTCTCCCAGCCCTGTAGATTCAACTGCTGCCATCCCTGTACCTGATGATCAACTCACACCAGGTGTAGGCAATTCAAACCTGCCTACAATACTATTCAGATATCAGACCTGACAGATAACCCACACTTGGGAAGCACCTAGCTTTCTGTCTCTGCCTATCAGACACACACTGCCATAGGACTTCTGCTTTTCTTCTTGTTAAGAGGTTTGCCAGCTTCCTCAAGAAGAATGGTCCTGTACAAGTTGAGAGTCTCTCCATTCAGCTCCCTACTTAAGAGTTCAATGTGCTCTTAACCTGGATTCTTGTGTTGGCCTTAGAAAACTGAGGATTTCTTTTGACTCTGAGGAGTTAAGAAAACAAGGAAAGCAGACAGTCTTACTGGTCCAACAAATCTTAGCAGTGCCCATATCTCTTATGTTGCTTCCAAGCACTCGTCACTTCCCTGAGTCCTCTTGTGGCTCTCCCATTACAGCTTTGTAAACTTGTAGAAACAGCATTTGCTCTTGATGTGCTAATAAAGATTTGCTCCACAAACTCCTCTCTGATGGTTTGTTTGTTTCTATATCTGTTCTTTTGTTCACATCATTGTCTCATCTAATTCTCCCATTGTCACAGATTTAGTGCCTTAGTCAGGCTGTCTTTCAGTACTACAACAACAGTCCCTGAAAGACCTCTCATACAGGTGGAAAGATTGATGGCGCTCATGGCTTCAGAGGGTCTTTCCATTGTCCATGGCCCCAGAGACTTGGGAAGAGCCTCCTGGGGTCAGAGGGATGTTCTTCATTCTCCTGGTGGACAGGAAACAGAGCACAGATGGAACTTGAGACCAGACGCAATCTTCCTATACATGCAATATTACTCCTTTCATCCCAAATGGACCCCATCTCCTAAAGACTCCTGAACCTCCTTTACAAAGTGCTACCCACTGGGATCCTAGCTTCAAATTCATGAGCCTTATAAAAACCATAACAAAGAAGCAAACCAACATGAGTTAAGGAACCTCCACGGTGCCATGTGGTGAATGATGGAGAGCATCTGCTGAAGGACCCAGAATGCCTCATCCCTTCTGACATGCTCTGCATGTAGTTTTATACACAAGTAAGCTAAAAAGGGGAACACGTTTCTTTTCCTGGCCTATTTTCATGGCTCAGATATTGCAATGCATGGTGGTTTCCAGGTCTCTGGTGAAGCAGTATGTCATGACAGATACAAGGGGCAAGGAAGATCTACTTACCTCCTGATGGCCTTGAATCAATGAGTGAATATGGATAAGAATCCCCAGGATCTTTCCAGAGGCCCGCCAATTGCTCAGCTCCTCCAAATAGGCCCCTCACTTAAACTTGCCAGCACTGCCCAATAGTCCCACAAGTGAGAACCAGGCCTTCAGCCCTTGAGCTTTAGGTGCACACTGAAGGTACATGGCATTACAAGTGCATAATCAAGTAGCTAAAAGTTTCACAGTAAAACAAATATTAAATATAAAGCAAGGAGGACAAAGGTGGTAGACTTCTAGGCATGCCTGGGAACAAGCAAGAGTGCCAGACCTGAATATAATTTCTAGTGTTGGCAAACACACACATACTCACTCACAAGCACACACACATGCATGTGCACACTCACACATATTTTAAAGCAAACATAATAATAACTGACAACCATTTTCTTTTGGGAAAAAGAAATGCTTTTAGGACCATTTTCTAATGTTGTTCATATACACCGTTCAGAATCCAGTAATTTCAGCAGCAGAATGAATCTGCAGAAACACAAGCATGTTTCAGGCTTGATTTAAGAAACATATTCCCAGAAATAGGATTCCTAAAAGTCCTAATGATGACAAAATGTTCATCAGGAATAGAAAACTTTCAAATCAAAGACAGTTTGCATAAGGGAGACTGCATTAAACTGCAGAGCTTCTGTGTGGCAAAGGACATAGCTAGCAAGCTAAACAGAAAGCCCACTGAGTGGGAGATCTTCACTAACCATGCAATAGACAAAGGCCTCATATCTACAATATATCAACAGCTAAAAACATTGAATCACTCCAAAACTAATCTCCAAGGAAACAACCATCCCATTAAAAGATCAAAGAACTTAGAGTCTTCTCTGAAGAAGAAATAAGAATGGCCCATAGACACATGAAGAAATGCTCAACATCTCTGGCCATAAAAGAAGTGCAAATCAAAACAACTTTGAGATTCCACCTCACTCCACTTACAATGGCCATAATAAAGAAATCTAATAACAACAGATTCTGGCGGGGATGTGATCAGGAGGGATCACTACTACACTGTTGGTGGGAGTGCGAACTCATTCAACCACTATGGAAAGCAGTATGGCAGTTCCTCAAAAGACTAAACACAGAGCTCCCCTCTGACCCAGCAATTCCACTACTTGGCATTTACCCAATCGTCCAGAAACAAGGACATACTAGCACAACGATGTTCTTTGCAGCACTATTTACCATAGTGAAGATATGGAACCAACCCGTATGCCCCTCAGTTGATGAGTGGATCAACAAGATGTGGTATTTGTACACAATGGAATTCTATGCTGCTGTCAGAAAGAACAACATTGCCCCCATTTGTAAGGAAATGGAAAGACTTAGAAAAAAATCATATTAAGTGAAGTAAGCCAGACTCAAAGGAACATAGGCTCAATGGTTTCCCTCATTTGTCATAATTAGTATAAACCTTGGACTCTCGTAGCATTTTACAATAGGGCAAAGCTTAGACATATAGGCCATATAAAATGAGGCTAAATGAAAGGACCTCCAGGATATAGAAACAAGACCCATATAATATGTGATTGTTGTTCTTAATGTACTATGTTACTTCTCATCTCTTTCATTGTCCCTTGGTTATTATTGTTAAAGTATTGTACTTTGTTATCTGATATATTGGATATATGTTTATTTGTTTATTTGAAATAAGATAGGGAAAAGGGGAAATAAGATGAGGGGATGGTGTGGGGTAAGAGAAATGGGGACAAAAAACATGAGAAGGGGTAGCAATGTTTGTTAAGTAATGCACCTTCCATTTGGCAAATATAATGTAACCCTTCTATTAACTACAATAAAAAATATATTTAAGAAAATAGAGCCACTCGCCCGCTGCAAGCCAGGCGGAGTGTGCACAACCAACCAAGCCCTTTAGCTCTCCATAGCTACCACAACTGTTCAGAAATGGCCAACAGGGGACCTTCATCTGGCCTGAGCAGGGAGGTGCAACAGAAGATTGAGAAACAATATGACGCGGACCTAGAGCAGATCCTGATCCAGTGGATCATTACGCAGTGCCGCAAAGATGTGGGCCAGCCCCAGCCTGGGCGGGGGAACTTCCAGAACTGGCTCAAGGATGGCACGGTGCTATGTGAGCTCATTAATGCACTGTACTCTGAGGGGCAGGCCCCTGTCAAGAAGGTCCAGGCCTCTACCCTGGCCTTCAGGCAGATGGAACAGACCTCTCAGTTCCTGCAGGCATCCACACCACTGACATCTTCCAGACTGTGGATCTCTGGGAAGCAAAGAACAAGGCCTGTGTGCAGCGGACACTGATGAATCTGGGTGGGCTGGCAGTAGCCAGGGAGGATGGACTCTTCTCTGGGGATCCCCAACTGGTTTTCTAAGAAATCCAAGGAGAACCCTCGGAACTTCTCAGACAACCAGCTGCAAGAGGGCAAGAATGTGATTGGCTTACAGATGGGCACTAACCGTGGGGCTTCTCAGGCAGGCAGGACTGGCTATGGGATGCCACACCAGATCCTCTGATTCCATCTTGCCCATGCCCCTCCCCCCCTTGAATGGTTAATATATATATATCTACAATGATATTCCCTGAGAGTCCCTGGAGCACCCAAGCTCCCCTCTGCCAGGGTGTGGGGGAGGAGAACCAACCTATCCTGTCATGGCTACCTGTTGGCAGCCTTTTTCCTATGTTTACTAACACATTCCATCCTTACACTCACCAAAACTCGACCAACGTTTTCCCCTAGGACCAAAGTTTGGAGGGTTTTAGCACTCTTTCCTCCACTCTGCCTCTCCTCTTTCTCTGACTTCTCTTGACCTTGAACCCTGTGCTCTCAGTTCATTCCTGGGCCCTGTGCACCTTGGCCTTTCATTCCACAAAGGTGCCTCTCGCACAGCTGTGGCTGCAGGGACTTAATTGATAGAGAGGGGCTTATCGTGGCTGCCATTTACCACATATCTGGGGCAGCCCTCTTGGCTTCTCATTTTCCATTGCCCTTGCTGTGGTTAAGGGGTGGGGTTAGGGAGGGGGCAGAAGGGCCACCCACCGTGGTCTGAGACTCGAGGAATATGAGTTCAATGATTTAAATAAAGAATCTCAGTCTTTAAAAAAAAAAGAAAATAGAAAACTTTCAAATTGTTGTTTCAGTAGAAATGACAGGAAACTATCTGAATAAAATAATCAAATGAATTCTGTATAGGGTGGAAAATCCTAAACCTCAACAAAATAAATGTAGAGCAAAATAAAATGAACTCCCAAACAGTCTGCTCCTTAATTTCAATTAGGATAAATTTCAAAAAAGGAAAATTTGCTGGGCACAGTGGCTCACAACTGTAATCCTACCTACTCAGGAGGCTGAAATCTGAGGCTCATGGTTCAAAGCCAGCCCAGGCACAAAAGGACCAGAGACTCTTATCTCCAATTAACCTCTAGAAAATGGGAAGTGGGGCTTGACTCCACAGTAGGGAAGTAGCCTTGAGCTATAGAGCTCAGGGACAGCGCCCAGGCTCAGTCCAAGCCCATTAAAAAAAAGAAAAAAGGAAAGTTTGTGAATTGACCACTTAACAAACTAGTTTCTTAAGGAGAGTTAAAAAATAACAGGAAGGAAAACAGGAAGGAAGGTTCTAGAGTATGGGGCCTAGTATTACCTAACATGGTTTGTGAACATTCTTTGCTTTCTTATATTTTAAAATACACATTGACTTATTCCCTAATGATTTCTGTCCCTGCCTATCTGTTCTTCTATCTCGGTCTATGTCTCTGTCTCTGTGATTATATTCCTCCTCCTCTTTAGTCCTCCTCATTCTCCTCTTCTTTCTTGCTCTATTTTTTTTTATCACAGAAAATCAGAGTTTTGTGCTTGCCTGGCAGGCACAGTACTACTTCAGGCAAGGCTGCAGGCAACCTGCTCTCACCGTAGATTATGCATCCATAGCTTTCAAAATGTACTTAATACAAAATCCCATGCCATATGGTCCCCTCGTTTTTATCAAAATATCTCCAAATATGGATGTACAACCCGAGCGTACCTATCCTCTGGGTAAGCAGGATTTCAGAGTAAATTCATGCATGTAGTCAGGAACTTTAGGTTTTGTATTTACCAGTACGCTCAGGCTTTGGGTCGATGTGCGATCCATTCACCTATAGTCTATCCTTGCATTCCTTCATAAACATACTTTTATGTGGAAAGTGTTTGTGCCAGAGAGACACAAATGCTGCAGTTAAAGAACATGGCTTTTCTGGGGCACAGGCTTGGACACAGGGATGGATCCAAGTTGAGTTCAGGAACAAATCAGTATTACACTCCACTCCACAGACACCCAAGAGCTCTGAAACAAGTCAAGAGAGGACAGCCTGTAGGCCAACCCTGGATGCAGGAAGTATCCCATCACCAGACCCAAATCACAGCAGGAACAAGGGTGGTGATTTCTACCAATATTCAAATGAAGTATCTACAAGCAACTACTTCAAGCCTCATTTTCAAAGGATTTCTAAAGCTTAATAAACAACTTCCTACTCAGTCCATTTCCCCAATGCAACACAGCAAACAAACAATAAGGAAAAGCCCTGCTCATTGGTTCTTACCTAGCATGCACAGAGTATAAAATGTCCGGGATTGAAGAACCTCTCAGAATTCAGGAAACTCTACAATAAAGAGAACTCCATCAGCCAAACCCACCACCATGACCAACTGCTGTTTCCCTTGCTGCCAGCCCTGCTGCAGGAACACCTGCTGCAAGAAAACCTGTGTGACCAGCTGCTGCCAGCCCTGCTGCTGTGAGACCAGCTGCTGCCAGCCTTGCTGCCAGCCCTGCTGCCAGCCCTACTACTTTGTGCCTCGCTTCTGCCAGCCCTGCTGCTGTGAGTCCAGCTGCTGCCAGCCCTGCTGTCAGCTCTGTTGCTGTGAGTCCAGATGCTCTCAACCCTGCTGCCCTGAGACCAGCTGCTGCCAGCCTTGCTGCTGTGTGCCTATCTGCTGTCAGTCTTGCTGCCAGCCCTGCTCTTGTGAGTCCAGCTGCTGCTTAGCCTTTGTGCCAATCCTGCTGCCAGTATAACTGCTTCCACAGAGTTTGCTCTGAACCTGTGTACTCTACCAGAATCTGCTACCCCTCCACTTTCCTCCCTATGCCTGCTTGTCTGCCTCAAGGCTGTGGTTCCGGCTGTTGCGAGCCCTGTAACTATTGATCAACTCACCACAGACCCAATCCATACCTACCTAGAATAACCTTCAGTTAGCAGACCTGACAGAGGCCCACACTTGGGAAGCACATAATTTTCTGTCTCTGTCTATCAGACACACACTGCCATAGGACTTCTGGTCATCCTCTTGCTAAGAGATTTGCCCAATTGCTCAGGAAGGATGTCCTGTCTAAGTTGGTAGTCTCTTCATTCAGCTCCCTACTTGAGAGCTCAGTGTGTTTTTCACCTGGCTTCTTGGTCCTACTCTTCAAAAAGTGGCAGTTGCCTTTACAGTAAGAAGTTAAGAAAGGAAGGAAAGCAGACTCTGGTAATGGCTTGATTGTATCTTTGCCATACCAAAACCTGTCATGTTGTTTCCAAACACTCATCACTTTCCTGCCTCCTGTTGTGACTCTTACAGGTCATCTTTTACTATCTCCCTTGTTGAAATATCATTGCCTCTTTATTTGCTAATAAAGGAATTACTATAGTAACCTTGTTCTGGATGGGTTTTTTGTTCATATAACTGTTCCCCATTTCATATTATTATCTCATTTAATTCACCTCATTGTTCCAAATTTAGTGCATTAGTCAGACTGTCTTCCATTACACCTAAAATATCTAGGCGACATCTTATACAAGTGGCAAGATTGATGGCACTCCTGGCTTCCGAGGGTCTTTCCATTATCCGTGGTCTCAGAGACTTGAGAAGAGCCTCCTGGGCTCAGGAGGCTGTGCTCCCTTCTCGTGATGGACAAGAAGCAGAGCACAGATGGGACCTGAGACCAGACAGTCTTGCTAGACATACAAAATTTGTCAATTTATCCCAAATTGGCCTCATCTCCTAAAGATTCCTGAACCTCTCCCCAAAAGTATCACCGCTTGGGATTCAAACATGGACCAGCTGAGCCTGTGAAAGCAGTTCTTACTCAGGCCATGACAGGTAAGCAAACCAACATGAGTTAAGTAACCTCCATGATGCCATGTTGTGAATGAGGAAGAGAAGCTGCTGAAGAACCCAGAATGCCTCACGTCAGCTCTGGCAAACATGGGTACAATTTTCCATTAAAAAAATTTTTTTCTTGGGGGTAGAGGGGAGGGAAATGGGGACCAAGACATGAGAAAGGGCATCAGTGTATGTGAAGTAATGCACCTTCCATCTGGAGAATGTGATGTAACCCTTCTATTAATTACAATAAAAAATATATGGAAAAATGTTTTCTATCCAGTAGAAACTTCAATTGTGATAGTCAACTATACAAATAGCATCCCATCACACTCTGTGAAACACAGGCCCAATTTCATTTGAACTCAGACTTAGGGAGGGAATGGCTTTCAGGTCATAATATTATTCAGAAAATAAATGACAAGGGCCAGGAGTTTGGCCTAGTGATAGAGTGCTTGCCTAGCATGCACAAAATTCTGTTCCTTGGTACCACATACACAGAAAAATCCAGAAGTGGTGCTGTGGCTCATGTGGTAGAACTCTAGCCTTGAAAAGGCCAAGGACAGCTCTCAGGACCTGAGTTCAAGCCCCAGGACAGGCCAAAAAAAAAAGGAAAGAAAGAAAGAAAAGAAAAGAAACAACAAATCCTGGTTTCATGGTAAGAGTGCAGTGGGCCTTTCAGCCTCTGATCCTTCCATAATCTTTGGATCTCCTTAAAGATCAAAGTAACTCCTGGAGTTCTATAAAGAAAACAGTAGCCACCTGAGGTACATGAAAGCCAAAGAACAAGTATTTGAGGCACTGAGAGAGAAGCAGGCACCACGAGGACCCATGGTTGTCAAGGGTTCAGTGCTAAAAGAGTGATTACTGGCTCCCTAGGATGGATAATTATAACTAGCCATGTTATGGGTGATATTTCTTCATGAAAGAGAAAAATATAAGAATAAACATTAAATCCCAAGGCCACACCTGTGTGATCATATGATCGGCAGCCATGTGGCATGGAGACAAGTGAGGGAAATATTGGACTTTTCAATGGTCTATGATATTTATATATCCAACTAAGGGAAAAAGAAAACTGTGCTACAGTCTTACAAACAGGCCAACTCTAGGAATACTGCATACATATAAGTAAATAGTAGGGCAATAGCATTTCCAGGATTTAATACACGGCAATAGGCAATGGTTTGGGGTAATAATTGATTCATTCTTTAAGAATCAGGAAGCACTGGTAAATACCATTGAAGTCAAATATACTATATAACAATAAAATAAAAGGGAGGGGTCAAGGCAAAAACTAAAAGAGAAAGATGATATAGTGCTATAAATTAAAGACACAATCTATACCTTATGAATGCAAATGTCATCGTCCATTACATTTAGGGAACTTCAATACATTCACCTTCACAGAAATGAGACAGCACAAAAATCCGTGGTATGACAATCAATTTTCTAGTACTGCCACAAATTGCCTAAGACAAATTAGCTAAGAGGAGAATATGTTTATTCTCATGGTCTCTTTTCATTGTGCAGATGCTGCAATGCATGGTGGATTTGAGGTCTCTGATGAAGGGCCAAGAAGAGCACACATCTCCTCGTGGCCAGGAATCAATGAGAGAGAAAAGGAAAGATTCCCAATATACCTTTGCAGCCCAACCTATTGCCTACTTCCTCCAAACAGGCCCATCCCTTGAACTTGCAACCACCTCCCAAAAGGCTGACAGGTGGAATTCAAGGCTTCAACACTTCAGCTTTGGGTGAACATTTTAAGATATAAATCATAACAAATGTACAACCAAAATAGTTAAATGTTCTATAGTGGAAAAAATATAAGACACAAAGCAAGAAGAAGACGCACAGGTGTTATTCAAGTGGTGGAATACCAGCCATGAGTGGGAAAAGTTAAGCAAGAGTGCCAAGCCTTGAGTATAAGTCCCAGTATTGGCACACACACACACACACACACACACACACACACACACACACACACGAAAAATGAACACACAGTCCTTTTGTCAAATTTGATCAAGCTATACATAAAAATTGTATGTCCTGCGCTGGCAGTTTGGCCTAGTGGTAGAGTTCTTGCCTAGCATGCATGAAGACCCAGGTTCTATTCTATAGTACCACATACATAGAAAAAAAAGGACAGAAGTGGTGCTGTAGCTCAAGTGGTAGAGCTCTAGCCTTGAGAAAGTCCAAGGACAGTGCTCAGGCCCTGAGTCCTGCCTAAGCCCTGCCTAAGCCCAGGACTGGAAAAAAAAATAATGTATGTCCTTGTCCCATAGTATAGTATGTTTCAATTTCTTTGAAAATGATTAAAAATGGATGGCATCATCATGAGGAATATAATTTTCTTAGTTTATGGAAATAGCAGGCAGGTAGGGATGTCTGCCCGAGATGCCACATGCTGCTGATAAACTCCGCAAGACATCTAAATGGATGGATGGATGGATGGATGCTTTCTGAAACCCGGCATCTTCCTTCAGTCCCTGTCCTCAGTCCTTGGTGCAGAGATGTATTGATAGATAGATGATAGATAGATAGATAGATAGATAGATAGATAGATAGATAGATAGATAGACAGATAGATGGAATAGATATATATTCCATATATACATATATGGAAAAGGATGGTGCCATATATTTTTTAATAAAACAAGTATATAACACATGTTTGCTCAGACAGACATACTTATTGTAGTCTTGAATAAACTGGCTTCTGCTTAAATCCATCTGGACACAGACATAGATTCAGGTTGTCACTGTGAACAGATGGACATCATAGACACTTCTCAATCTCCCCACAGCGGGGTAGGAAGGCAAGCAAGCTAAGGAAGGGGATGTTGCAGCTCCTCTCCTGGCCACAAAGCCATCACATGACCGCAGATGGTGACTAAATTTGGAAGAATGATGGTGGTGACTTCCCGACTTACTCTTTGTGAATTATCCACGATTAATTGCCTAATGGATGATTTTCAAAAGATTTGAAATACTTGGGGAAAAACTTCCTCCTTGAGCCATTTCCCCGTGAACCCTCAGAAAACAAACAACACAAAGGAAAAGTCCTGCTCTTTCATTGGTCCCTACACCAGTGCCCAGTGTATAAAAGCCCCAGAACCAAAGAGGCTCTCAGAACCTGGGAATCTCACCTGTGAACAGGAGCCCATCCACCACCCCTGCCACCATGACCAGCTGCTGCTCCCCTTGCTGCCAGCCCACCTGCTGCAGGACTACCTGCTGCAGGACCACCTGCTGGAGACCCACCTGTGTGACCAGCAGCTGCCAGCCCTGCTGCCAGCCCAGCTGCTCTGGCTCCAGCTGCTGCCAGCCTTGCTGCCAGACTACCTGCTGCACCACCCGCTTCAGCCCATCCTGTGCCACCAGCTGCTGCAGCAGACCCTGCTGCCAGCCCTGCTGCTGTGTGTCTAGCTGCTGCCAGCCCTGCTGCCAGCCCAGCTGCTGTGAGCCTCGCTGCTGTGAGCCTAGCTGCTTTCAGCCCTGCTGCCAGTCCAGCTGCTGCCAACCAGCTTGCTCTGGACCTGTGTATGTTACAAGAACCTGCTACCACCCCACTTGTGTCCGTGTGCCTGGCTGTCTGTCCCTAGGTTGTGGATCCAGCTGCTTCTAAACTTATTGCCGCTTACCCTCACATTCCATCTTTCCATCTACCAACCCAAGCCTGGCAATAACGTGACTGCCAGACTTTGCATTCTTCAATCATCCATTGGTTGTTTTCTTGCAAAGAGGGAGACTCCTTGCTAGGAGAAAATTCATTTTGTTGGCTGCTCGTCTGCTTCGCTGTTCTCTACCTTATCTGCTTTTGACCCTAAGTCATGTTCTCAGATGTGGAAAAGTAATTTATGTCCTTTTGCTTTAAGCAACCTAAAAATTAAGCTGACAAATATCTAGCCCCTTTCCTAACTCTTCTCAATGATGACTATTTCCTCAGTTGTGGCTTACTCTTCTCCCTGGTATGCTTATTTTATAAAATTGTCTTCTTAGAGACAAGGACCCTATCTAATCAATTTTGCATTTTTTCCTAATAAACGTGTACTCCTTTACAAGTTTCTGTGTTTTGTTTTTTGTTTCTATGGCACTCAGTGCCCAAGGCCTTACATTCATTGTTCCCGGCTTCTAGTGTTCCTTCGTAGGCCCACAGTAACCTGAAAAGGTGTTCAGGACCAAGATTATCTTCAGTGTGATTGAGTAAACCTACTTGTCCAATGTCATCGGCCCGGCACCTTAGACTTCTTATTTTACCTGACAGGTACTCCAATATCTATTTCTCTCCAAGCAGAACTGACTGGCCCTGACTGGCCCTGAGTACGGGTCACTCTGTACAACTTTGCCTTTTCCTTGCAGAAGAAATCAATATTTTCCTTTGCGAGGTAGTTTTCTGTGTACAGGTAGATGAACGTGAAGAAGACTCTCTCTCTCTCTCTCTGTCTCTGTCTCTCTGTCTCTGTCTCTGTCTCTGTCTCTCTCTCTCTCTGTCTCTCTCTCTCTCTGTCTCTCTCTCTCTGTCTCTCTCTCTCTCTCTGTCTCTCTCTCTCTGTCTCTCTCTCTCTCTCTCTCTCTCTCTCTCTCTCTCTCTCTCTCTCTCTCTCTCTCTCTCTCTCTCTCTCTCTCTCTGTCTCTTTGTAGGCCAGGCCTTCCTTTGAGAGGAAAATGAGCTCCAGTAGCAGCTACCAGAAGTCGAAACATAGAATTTCCTTGGCTTCTAAAAGAGCTTGCTTCTTAACCTAGCATGCTAACAGCTGACCACTTCTAGAGTTCCAAGCTGGTTTGAGGTAGTTGAGGAAAACTTTGGCTAATTATTAGCTAACCCAGTTAAGATTTCAGTAGTTGAAATATGATAAAAATGGATACACTTAACAGAATTAGCTGAGAAAAGTCAAAGGGTAACAACAAACCCTACAGAATAATCTTAATTCCAGAGGCATTATTATATTGTATTATATTATTTTAAATGCCTAGCTTTCCATGAAAGATAACATGACAAAAATAGAAGAAAGTTTAGTCCCACACACAAGAGAATAAAAATGTTTTCAACCACTTACATACATATGAATCTTGACTTTCTTATGGAACTTTTTACCTGAGGGGAGGAGGGTGAAACCATATAAAATCAATCAAAGCTGCATTTTAGATATAACTATAAAAAGTTAAAATAATATAAATTTCATGGAAGAAAATAAGCAACATCTTCATAGTACTAGGGTGCTCAAGATTTACAGTAAGTCTATATAAAACTATGATAGAATTGGGGGAAGGCAATTTGAGAGATAAACATGGGAGAGGGTAACAATGGTTGACAAGAAATGTACTCACTACCATTTTATATATATATATATATATATATATATATATATAAATGTAACTGTAGCCCCTGTATACATCCTTTGACAGTAAAATTGTATTTTTTTAAAAAACAAAACTATTATATAGAGCCGGACACCAGAGGCCCATGACTGTAATCTTAGCTAGTCAGGAGTCTGAGATCTGAGGATTGCAATTCAAAACACATGCAGGAAAATCGATGAGACTTTTTTTTTTGCTAGTCGTGGGGTTTGAACTCAGGACCTTAGCACTGTCCTTGGGCTTTTCTCAATGTTAGCACTCTGCCACCTGAGCCACTTCACCACTTCCAGCTTTTTCTACGTATGTGGTACCGAGGAATCAAACCAGGGTCTTCGTACATGCTAGGCAAGCACTCTACCACTAGGCTAAACTCTCGGCCCTTGATGAGACTCTCATCTCCAACTAACCACCAGGATACTAGAAATACTTCTGGGGCTCAGAGTGATAGAGTGCTAGCCTTGAGGGAATTTGTTCAGAGACAGCAGCCAGGCCCTGAGTTCAAGCCCAATGAGTGACCCCACTTCTCCGCCCCCACACCCCACCAAAAAAGCCATAGCAAACCCTAAACCTCATGACTGTTTTTAATTTTAACTACAATTTTGCCCATTGGGATTTATGGAAAATCAGACCTCCTCCTCCCTTCACTGGATAAGTCTGGAAGGCAGGGGGCATGTTTTGCTCCTCTCAGTGCTGTTGATACCGTGCCACACCTGCCTTTGGATCTCTAGTTAACCATCAGAAAACCAGAAGTGGAGCTGAGGCTTAAAGTGGAAGAATGCAAGCCTTGAATGAAAGAGCTCAAGGACAGTGCCCCAAGACCATGTCCACCACCACCACCAACAACAACAACAAAAAGTTAGACACAAAATAGTTTTTTAAAAATTATAAAGGCAAATTGTAGCGGCAGAAAGATCTTTGGTTACCTGGAACTGAAAGTAGGAGCTGATTTTGTGTGCGTGTGCTATCCTTGGGCTTTTGTGCTCCAGGCTACCACTTTAACACTTGACCCACTGCTCTACTTCTGCCTTTTTTTAAAAAAGATGTACCCCAGGCTGGTAGTGAACTCATGATCCTTCTGCCTCATATTCCTTGTTGATTATCAGTGTATGCCACCATGACTGGAGGAGCCAAAATTTACAACAGAGAGACACTGGAGACATTTTTTTTTTTTGCCAGTCTTGGGCTTGGGCTCAGGGCCTGAGCACTGTCCTTGGACTTTCTCAAGGCTAGAGCTCTACCACTTGAGCCTCAGCACCACTTCCAGCTTTTTTTTTTTCTATGTATATGGTACCGAGGAATCGAACCCGGGTATTGAGTGCATGCTAGGCAAGCACTCTACCACTAGGCCAAACTCCCGGCCCCAACTGGGGACATTTTTTATCTGACATTTGTCAGATAAATAGTCTACCACCAAGCCACATTTTCAGGCTTAAAAACAAACAAACAGAAAAAGATTTTTGAGGTAGTGTTGGGTAGCATCTAGCCATGAGAGATGGGGAAATACAAAAGGGAGCTTAAAATGGAGGATAAGATCACAGGTCTCAGAGAAAGCATTATAATTAAACATCCTGATACACTGGTAACCTCACAGAACCCTGGAGACTGGACCTGTGGTCAGAAACTTCTCCTGGGCAAGCTGAGACCACACAGGACCAGACCAGACCAGACCGGATGAGACCAGACAAAACTGGACAAGACCAGATCAGATCAGACAAGACTGGATGAGACAGGACCAAAACAGACAAGACCGGACAAGAGACTGGTCCGGACCATATGAAACCGGACCAACCAGATGAGCCCAGACCAAACCAGAATAGACTGGACAAGACTGAACCTAACTGGACCAGCCTGGACACAATTGGGTGAAACCAGACTGGACAAGACCATACCAGACCGGACCAAAAGGGACCCAACTGGATGGGAGCAGACCAGACCGGATTGAACCACACTAAACAACACCGGACTGGATGAGACCAGACCAAACTGGATTCAGACTGGATAAGGCCAGATCAAACCAGATCAGACTGGATAAGACTGGTCAGTACTGGACAAAACCAGTTCAGACAAGACAAAAATGGACCAGACCAGACAAAACCTGATCAGACAGGTTCAGACTGCATAAGACTGGTTCAAACTGGTTCAAACAAGATCAGGCAGGTTCAAACCAGAGCAAACAAGTTCAGACCAGATCAGACAGGTTCACACTGGATCAAACCGTATAAGACTGGATGAAACTGGACAAAACCGTATCAAATTGGACAAAACCAGATCAGATCAGATCAATGTCACGCATTTTATTATTCTTACCTACATCTTTCACCCCATCCTTACTTTTCTTAAATTTTTATGTTTTGTATCAGATTTTTTGCCACTTAACAGAGCAAGTTATGTATACAATGTATCTTGATCTGTGTCATCCCTTGAAGAGGTGGATTGAAGGGGGGGTAATCCTTCTGCTTCTACCCACCTGCTATGCTTTTGCTCTATAAGTGGGAACTCATTTTACCAAATACCCTTTTTCCAGTGTATTTGACACACAAGTTGGGTTGCTAATACAGAGTAAATACCTATACTGGTATAACCACACAGACATGAAACCAGACATTTATGTTCTCAGTGCAGCACTGACAATATAACACAGTCAGCCACACCCCTTCCAAACCACAGATAATCTAAGCGCAGCCAATGAAGCAAAGTCACAGAGGAACTAATATCTGGAGACTCCCAGGTCAGCAAGAGGTACCACATGATCAGATGATGATCACCACAAGAAAGATGCTGGTGACATGACTCCCTCCTTTTATCTAAAAAAAGGCCTCTATGAGTTATACCTAATTTAAAAAAGATTAAACGCTTTCAGAAGACTCATACCATTGAGGGAGGGGGGAAACTTCCTCCAGGTCAATTCCTAAACTGAATACAGAAAAACACATCAACAAGCAACAAGGAAAATGTTTACCAATTGGTCCAATTCTGGAGTCCAGGTATAGGACCAGTTCCTGGCGTTCCCCTTGCTGCCAGCCCACCTGCTGCCAGTCTACCTGCTCTAGGGCTACCTGCTGCAGATCAACCTGTATGACCAGTTGTGGCTGCCAACCCAGCTGTGGTGAGTCTGGCTGCTGCCACATCTGCTGCCAGCCAGGTTGCTCTGGGCCTGTGTACTGTACCAGAACCTGTTACCACCTCACCTGTGTCTGCATGACCACTTGCCTGCCCCAGGGCTACAGGGCTACCTGCTGCCAGCCTTGTTGCTGCTGATTAATTCCCCAGAGGACATGATAGGCCTCGTGCAACAATCCACCACTGGATTTGCTTCCAAGCCCATATTGTCACTGAGATTTCTATTGTCCAGCTGCTTGTTTTAAAGTGGGGATGCTGGGTCCAACTGGCACCATCTTGTCCATGTGGTGGATGATAGGGAATTGGGTTTACTAGTACCAGTTTGTCTTCGTGGTAGAGAAAGGTGAAGTCCCACCTCCCAGGTGATAGGCGAACCTGTATTCCTAGAGGCAGGGGCGGGGACTTGAATGATAGGTTACTGAACCTGTCAGTCATTTTCTGTGACAGACCCTATTTAGGCCAAGACCTGATCAGGTACCATTACTCCAAGCTTCATATTCTTGTGTCTCCTGGCTCTCCTCCGATCACCATGGTGTCCCATTTCAGCTTTCCATTGAGCTTGATCTGGTTTTCTGGTATGGTTTTTCTGCTGTTTCTTTCCTCTCGTAGCTCAGTGTTCTGACAATGTTCGGTGTATTCGAAAGGCTGAAGTTCTTTGTGCCCACCTGCAGTCCAATAAAGACTTCGGATTAGACCTCTCAAAATGCGGCTTCGCTTTGTTTCCTGATTGAGTTGCCTTGCAACAGCTACCACCCTTAGGAATCAGCATGTGCAGAGTGATTCATCCTGATTTTCTTCTTTCCTATGTCTTGGGGATTAAGAAACATCTTCCCCTGTCCTCAGTTGAGAGTTAGGGTGTCATCTTTGACTCAGAGCCAATGCCTTCACACTTTTCTCTCCAAGTAACTTAGGAAAATAAAGTCTCACAGCTTTCTCCTAGATTTCTGCAACTGATTGAGAATCTGTATAATTGTGTTTTCCCTTTCACTGCACTCACATTTCCCTGCCTTGTGCTTTTTATTTTTCATAATCACTTGGAGTTATCCTCCCAGTAACGCAGATAATTAGCTAATTTAAAAAACTTCTGAACCATTTTTGTTCTATGTTTGTTTTGTTTCATTGTACAGCATTCTTAACATAGATTCCCAGGCATGCTGCATCTTGAGTTAGTCCATTTCTGCCATGAGTTCAGGAGCATGGCAGATAAATCAGCTCTACCATGTTTATTTCATATCAGCCAAGAAGTAGACACAGAGGAAATGTCCAATAACAATATAGTCCCTTCAAAAACACTCTTGGGAACTTTCTTCCTTTAACTAGGATTTACCTTCCAGTAGTCCTTCAGCAGACTCCCAGTGGGTGAGTTCATTGATGAAGTTGAGCTCTGATATGCTTTTGTCTATGAAACATAAAAATACATATATAATTAAAGATGTAGGCAGAGCCAACCATTTTCTGAATTAGACTTCAGTAGCTTGGGAAATAAGAGCACGAGTTGACTGATGGGATTGTAGCAAAGTAAAAAGGCTTCTATATATCACGGGGAAATAACTACCAGGATGAAATGACAACTTAGAACATGGGGGTAAAATATTTGCTACTATTCATCATACAGAAGATAAATATCCAGAATATATAAAAAGTTCAAACATCAAGAACTTGTAGAACAAGCTATCCAATTAGCCAATGACAAACAAATTGAACAGTTTTCAAAAGAAAGAGAACAAGCAACCCAACTGGCAAGTAACAAATGGAAAGAACCGTTTTCACTTTTTCATATATGGTGAAACATCCTTAGCCATAAAGGGAATGCAAATCATGAGGTTTCAACTCACTCCAGTCAAAGAGGCAATAATCAAGAAAACAAATAAGACACAAATGGGATGCAGGGACAGGAAGACAAGAAAAGGCAAAATACTATCAGTAGGAATATAAATTAGTGTGGCCTCAACTGAAGTCATTATGATAATTCCTCAAAAAGTCTACAGATAAGCCAGGCACAGTGGCTCACACCTGTAATCCTAGCTACTCAGGAGGCTGAGATCTGAGGATCATGGTTCAAAGCCAGCCCTAGCACTAAGGAACCTGAGATTCTTATCTCCAACTAATCACTAGAAAACGGGAAGTGGGGCTGTGGATAGGGTAGTAGCCTTGAGCTGAAGACCTCAGGGCCAGCACCCAGGCCCATGACCTACAAAAAAGAAAAAGCCTAGAGATAGACATACATAATGATCCTGCTGAGATCATTCCTGGGAAATAGATCCAAACAAATGTACATCAGCATACAATTGTATATGTGTTTCCAGCAGCAATATTCAAAACAGACAAGCTATAGAATCAGGCTTTGAGATGGTGATTCAAGTAAAGCCCAGGGAAAAACTTCACGAGACCTCCATCCCAACATACATGAATGTTGCTTATGGCTATGATCTAGCTACACATGAAAGCATAAATACGGAGAATATTATCCAATATAGTTCAGGGAAGAAATGAGTGGCTTGAGTGAAAGAGCGCCAATCTAGCAAGCATGAATCCCTGAGTTCAATCCCTAGTAGCATGCACATGCATGCATGCGTGTGTGCATGTACACACACACACACACACACACACAAACCCTCTGGCAACCTTTTCATTTGATTCCTTCATAACATAACATTTTAAAGCCAATTATAGTATTACCTGTCCTCCAAGTATAATTACCTTTTATTAGTATATATTAATGGCATAAAATAATGGGTTTCGTTGGCATTTGATCCATCTATATAACATATTTTGATCATGTTCAACATCCCTAATACCTCTTCATTCTTGATCCACCTACTTCCATCATTCCCTTCCTGTCCTTTTGACAAATACCTTCTACATTGATATTCTTTCTTATTTAAATTCCACATAGGAGTGTAGACATGTGCAATTCATCTTTCTGAGTCTGGCTTATTTTGCTTAACCAATCTAATTATAATTTTAGACAAATCAAGAGTTTATTTTATGATCTTTTGGAAATTTAAATTCACAACTCAGAGTAGTTGGTCTCCCAAAAGTTACAGAGAAGCTTGCATTGGGCCTGTTCACTTTTATTAATTTTTAGTAGTTGTACAAAAGGGTTCCAATTCAGCCTATCAATTTATGAGTACAATGTATCTTGACCAGTATCAAGCTGTGTTTTACATGTGTTTGTGTGTTTCTTGATCAGCCAACTTTCTGATAGCATCAGCAAGGCTTTTGAGTCTCCCCACGTTTACATAAGATGAAAAGGAAAAAGGCTAATAGAGATTTAGACACTTGTTCACTTGTATACCTAAAGGCACCTGCCCAAGAGCCTTGGTGAGGTAAGGATAAAAGCCTGTTTGAATGTATGAAGCTTCATGGTCTAGACATGAGTACCTAGAGCTAAAGTGCCAGTGCATCTGTGCCTAACTCTCTGCCTAACTGCCCTTCTATTACAATTCCTATCCAAGATCTCAGATTGAATGGGGGATAGAAAGCGTTTGGGCTTTCTGGTAAACCTCTCAATTTTAACAGTGAGCCATCTTCAAAAAAAAAAAAAAGCATCAGTAAGGCAGAGAAATGTTTGCTTGACTGGAAGAGTGATCTAGTGGAGCAGAAAGATGCCACATGTTGCAGGGAGAAATCTGATTTCTTGGCAAAAGGCTCCAGGAAAGAAGAGAGCTGGATGAGGGTAGAGAAGAGCTCAGAAAGGTCATTCTAAATATATAGATGTGCATGGTCTGTGAGGAAAAACATTTAGGGACCTTATCATGAATGTAGTCTAAAGATGAAGAAACCCTAGAAGAGCTTTGTAAGGATGGACCAGATCCCCTGAGTTTACTTACACATTTGTAATCAGTGGACCAGACCACCTGGGTTTACTCATTTGTCATTAGTAGATTCAGATATTGAGTCTGTCAGTTCCCCAGCAGGGAGTTTATCAAGATTCCTTCCATGCCTGGGATTCCTCCTAAGCACCCATAAATTCTTGTCTTGCCCTAGATTGTATTATTATTATTATTATTATTATTATTATTATTAAAAGTCCATAAGCATTCAAACACAGTGCTATGAGGCAAACAAACCCATTGTCATGATAAATGGAATTCTCTTGAAGAGAAAAAAAAAATGTTTAAAGGCTATCTTCCAAAAGGCATTCGGGACAGAATTTACAAACCCCATACATAAAGCAGGGGCTGTCTTTCAGACTTGCAGCCTCACAAACCTGGTTTTGTTTACATACCAAGCATACCAAGCTTTCCTGTGGACCAGACTTGCCCTAAGCAAGCCCATAAAGCAAGAGCATCTATTTATTACCTTACAAGAGAACTGACTAGCAGGAACTTCTTAATAACCACTAGCCAAGAATCAGCTCAGGGAATTAAGGGAGTCAAAAGTTGGAGAACACTGGACATGCTGACTGCACGGATTGATCTCACCAGCGCAATGGTAATGTGACTCTATATGGGACCCACCCTCTCCCTCTGTGGCAGTTGCTTGACTGAGTGAGCAGGGAAAGCTTTTGCTCCAGCACTCGCCTGAATACTGAGTTTCTATATATCCTTAACACTTTCATAGTTTTATGTACTCAATCAGCTCTTAGTCAGTGGTAGAATGGTACAGTAGATTCTAAAGATACCCTTCTATTTTAAAAAACAAAACACTGGTGGCTCATGCCTGTAATCCAAGCTACGCAGGAGGCTGAGATCTGTGGACCCTCACTTAATGTGAGTATGCATGATGGAATCCATGTTTTCAACTACTTCATTGCTCTAGAAACAGATTTTAGCTATTGATGATATTTCAAGCAACATGGGGACCTTTGTAAACAAACAAAAAAAATACTGAGCACTATTGGCTCACGCCTGTAATCCTAGCTACTCAGGAGGCCGAGATCTAAGAATTTCGCTTTAAAGCCAGCCAGGGCAGGAAAGTCTGTGAGATTTTTATCTCCAAATAACAACCAAAAACAAACAAACAAACAACAACAAAAATTGGAAGGGGAGCTGTGTGCCTCAAGTTGTAGAGCTCTAGCCTGGTGCAAAAGAGCTCAGAGACAGTACCCAGGCCCTGAGTTCAAGTCTCATGATTGATAAAATAAATAAATAAGTAAAATAAAAGGAATTCTCAGAAGTATCATCATGCTGAACTGACCCTTAGTTTTTTTAATGTATCAGTTTCACTCATTGATTATATATCATCAACTTATAATGAATGGCGCACACACACACACACACACACACACACACACACACCTTTTCCTTTCCCTCTGCCTGCTGTGAGTCACTCAAACGTACACTGTAGTTCATTTATTCTTGTTTGAACCAAGACAGATAGACAAGGACATGGGAAAATTGTCTGTTTTTTTTAACAAATAGCCGAATTGCTCTGTTTCGATATGAGAACCAGGTATGGCGAGAGGAAATTACAAAGATTACATCTGAGGACTCCTGATGGGCTGGGTTATGCTGGAAATATTTTCATTTGTTTTCTGTCTTTTCAGAAAATGGGGAATACTAGTATAGGGGAAAAGACTAAACATGTTTAAGTACAAATAAATTTACAAACACTTAGATTCTTTAAACACATTCAGGTTGCTATAGACTGTGCAGATTAAGTTAGACTAGACACTTCCAGTTTCTATTTATTTATTTTTTGCCAGTACTGGTCTTGGGCTCAGGGCCTGAGCACTATCCTTGGACTTTCTCAAGGCTTAGCACTCTACCACTTGAGCCTCAGCACCACTTCCAGCTTTTTATTTTTTTTCAATGTATGTGCTACCGAGGAATCGAACCCAGGTCTTTGTGCATGCTAGGCAAGCACTTTAACCACTAGGCCAAACTCCCGGCCCACTTCCAGTTTCTAACACACTGATATTTCAGAAAATTTTAGAGAATGAGAGGTGCTTGGTGTGTTGAGATGGGCAAATGCCATTCTACCTTTTTCAAGTTTCTATAGGATGTATACCTATAAGCTTGATTTTTGTCTGTCTCAGAAGAAACTCCTTAAAATGAATTGTTCAAGTGATCCTTTACGAATACCTAGGGAAAAAAAAAAGATAAAACATATGACCAATGACACCAAATCACAACAGATAATTCAGAAAATTTGATTAAACTCAAAGGTAATTGACCATGATCTATTTCACTGTTAATGTTGGCATCTTATTTTATCTAATGATAATGAGCCCTTGACACTAAATTCAAGCTGGAAGTCTGAATAGGAATCATAATAAGGCAGTTAGACAGAGAGCTGGGGACAGATTCACCACTGAATATTCTGCACATACAGCGTCTAAAGCTTGCTAGGAGGCCATACCATAGTTAAAATGAACTCGGATTTTAGGGTCTTAGTTGCTACCTTTAGCTCAGATTCTAAGACACATCCATATTTCTGAACCCACAGAAATGGTAAGATAGTATATGTTGATTATTTGGATCACTAGGTTTGGAAAGAATTTGTCGTGCAAAAATAGATGATTAGTGCAGGAAGGAATGCTATTATTCAAAAAGGGGGCTGAGATCTGAGGATCAAGGTTTAAAACTAGCCCAGGCAGACAAAAACTATGAGATTCTAATCTTGAATTAATCAGCAAAAATCCAAAAGTAGGGGTGTGGCTCAAGTGTTAGAGCAGAACAAGACCATGAGGCCCTGATTTCAAGTAACAGTGAAGTTAAAAAAAGTGAATGACATTATTTCACCTTGTTTCTGTAAGTCCTCAGACTTGCATTATAAGCATTGAAGCTTGTCTCACTTTTATATATAAATTAATTGACTAAATATAAATTAATTGGGCTAAATATAATAAAATTGTGAAAAGAAAAAAAGAAAAGGAAGTGAAGGAAAGTATAAAAGAACTTAGGCTTTATGGATGATACTTTATTTTGAGGATACTTTTCAAGCTCCAAAGCAGAGGTCATTTCTGGATGGTGGGTATCTGTCATATTTTTCTCACGTGCGGGAGGCATAAATACAAGGAAGAATTTAGTTAAGAGCATGTCCAGGCTATGCTGAGCACTGTTTACAGGGGGAGGCCCAGATGATTTTACCGGCAAGTTCTAGCAAACCTAAGAGGAGCAAAGAAACACTGTGTTATTTGAACTGTTTTGAAGCATGAAGGAAGATCCAGATCGTTCCCAAACCACAATTTATACCTGGCATCTTTAAAACATGCAGTATGCATTCTGGCAGATGACCCATGGAAAAGTGTTTGCCAGTAAACTGAGAAATCCATAACTGGGACAACCAAAAAAAAAAAAAAAGGTCGATTTTAGTCGAAAAAAAATGAGAGGGACTGGGAGCATGGCCTAGTGGCAGAGTGTATGCCTAGCATACACGAAGCCCTGGGTTCTATTCCTCAATACCACATACATGGAAAAAGCCAGAAGTGGTACTGTGGCTCAGGTGGTAGAACACTGGCCTTGAGAAAGCCCAAGGACAGTGCCCAGGCCCTGAGTTCAAGTCTCAGGACTGGCAAAAAAAAAAAAATGAGAAAAAAATGAAATTTGAAACCCTCGATATTTTGAGGACTCGAGTAAGGAAGGAAACACCTGAACAGTATACTGTACGGACTGCTGGTGAAAATTCTAAGCAAGTACGAAGGGGAGGCTTACATCCCTTCTCTAGAATGACAGAAATCTCTCTCCCCCTTAACTTTCACTTTAGATATCATTTCAAATAATTGAGTTTCAGTCCTTATTTTATCATCTTTGGTCATTGCAAAATTTCTAAGAATTTGGTGAAAGATTTCAGAATCATGGAACCTATACGTACACAATTCACATCAGTAGGGTCAGACGGGGTTCTGCACACTTCAGTCAATGCAGTTTGGGTAGCTCCTAGCCCATAAAGTAGTTCTAGTCTTCCTGAAAAGGCATTGTCATAAAGGAGTCTCTTCTATCTTAATCATGATTGGCCTCTCTACTAGGGCATGCTTTGACTTGAATGCAAATGTTTAATGCACTAATTCGTTTTGCAACTTTGCAAATAAATTTTCTGACTACTGATAGGAGAATAAGATACTTCCTCAAACAGAAGACCAAATAGAGAATCAGGCCCATAACCTTATTAAATAAGACTCATTTTACATCTTGTGACAGAATAGAAACGCTGTTCCATGCATGAGCAGTTCAGATTTCTTATACTTCCTGGATAATTGTTCTTAAATCCTGTTCAGGGAAGCCTGGAGAGACACATAGAACAATATGAGAATTGAAACTGAAAATGGAGAATTCACCAATAATAGAATTGAGATTCACAGAACTAAGCGTGTGCACACACACACACACACACACACACACACACACATACACACCCCCCCATGGTCAGCTGATTTTGGAAGGGTTGTAAAGCTATGCAATGGAGAAAGAATGGACTTTTTACAAATGATGCTGGAATAACTAGTCACCTGCAAAATACTGGACATGAGTTTTCATGGTGGAGGACCAAGACCTTTCATATAGTTTCAGTCTATAATTATTTCATCAATCCATAATCCCTTCATTTAGGGATAGGCCAGGGCCCCTCAAAAAAAGGCACCTGTGTAAGCACATACTAAAAATCTTCCTGCAGCTTTCTCCAAAAAAAATCAACACAACCATTCTAAAAATGGTATAGTACCTACCTAGTAGGAAAGCCCTGAGTTCACATCTACTATGAAGGGAGGAAGGAAAGAGGAAGAGAGGGAAGGAGACAGACAGGAAGGAAGGAAGAAAGGAAGGAAGGAAGGAAGGAAGGAAGGAAGGAAGGAAGGAAGGAAGGAAGGAAGGAAGGAAGGGAGGGAGGGAGAGAGGGAGGGAGGGAGGGAAGGAGAGAGGGAAAGAGAGAGAGAGAAAGAGGGAGGGGGAGGGAGAGAGGGAGGGAGGGAAGGAAGGAAGGAAGGAAGGAAGGAAGGAAGGAAGGAAGGAAGGAAGGAAGAAAGGAAGGAAGGAAGGAAAGAGCCAGGTGCAGTGGCTAACGCCTGTAATCCTAGTTACTCAGAAGGCTGAGATCTGAGGATCAAGGTTCAAAGCCAGCCCAGGCACAAAATAACCTGAGACTCTTATCCGTAATTAACCTCTAGAATATGGGAAGTAGGGCTTGGCTCAAGGGTAGGACAGTAGCCTTGAGTTGATGAGCTCAGGGTCAATGCCCCAGCCCAGGGGTAGGGTGGTAGCCTTGGGCTGAAGAGCTCAGGGACTGTGCCCAGGCCAAGTTCAAGCCCTATGACCCACCAAAAAAGGAAGGAAGGAAAAAAGGAAGGAGTAGTGTATTTTGGATTAAATACTACACACTAGAAATATGAAAGATTGTATTTGATTGTTTTTAAGGAAATAATGCTGTGGCTCACGTGGTAGAGCACTAACCTTGAACACAAAGAAGTTCAAGTCCCCTTCTTGACAGAAAAAGCCAAGCACCATGGCATGAGCCTCTCATCCCAGCTATGGCAGGAACATAGATGAGAGGATCATGGTCTAGGCTAGTCCAGGCAAAAAAATGTGAGACCCTATCTCAAAAAGAATGCAGCATGACTCAAGTGGTAGGGCATCTGCCTAAGCTAGTGTACAGCCCTGAATTTAAATCCCAGGACTGACAAAAAAATGGTGAAAACATAGAGGAGAAAAAGAGTGGCACAGTAACAATAACAGCACCTCCAAAGAGTTTTATATTTTAAGTGAGGTGGTGCCAGTGGCTCATGCTTCAGCTACTTAGGAAGTTGAGATCTGGAGGGCTCTTTCAAAGCCAGCCTGAGAAGAAAAATTCATGACACTAATTCAAAAGCCAGTCTAAAAGTGGGGTTCAAGGGGTAAAGCACAAGCCAAGAAAATCTGACGCTCAGCGTTGAAACCCCAGTAATAACAACCACAAAAAAGTTACAATGAAAAGTTTTAACTTATTTAAATGAGCCATAAGGTAAGTTGATGGTTAAAACCCATGCTTTAATGAGGTGAAGTAACCCTAAACTGTTCACCACAATCAATGCCTCGAAGAACGTTTGGTTGGTTTGGTTTGAACAAGGTCTTATTATACAGCTAGGGCTGGTCATAAACTCATGATCGTCCAGCCTCAAACTCCTCCGTGCTGGGATAACTGACAGACACCACCGCGCCAGGATCTCATCCATGTGGATTTTTTTTTTATGCTTGGGATGGGGGGATAGGTAGGTCATGGGGCTTGACCTCAGGGCCTGGGTACTGTCCCTGAGCAGTTTTGCTCAACACTAGCATTCCACTACTTTGAGCCATGGTGCCACTCTCCCATCTATCTTAGCTTTCTCAAACAGTGAAGCCACTCAGCTCAAAAGGGTTCTTGGTGGTTAAGAGATTGGACACCAGTGTCGAATCTCATCCTTCCTGCTCTAAACACCTGCTGCCTAAGCACAGCAGTGCAGACCCACGTCACTGTGTTCAAATGTGATCGGATGGAAATCTGAGCAGGGTGTGAGGAAATAAATGAAAGCACTTTCCGAGTCCTGTTCATCTGATTTCTCCACTCACATTTTTATTAGCTATTGGCAGTCTTCTGGAAAACCAGTCAACACTGAAAGAAGGGAAAAAAAAACAAAGCGCTGGAGAGAAGACTTGTACCGGGATGAAATGAACTGACAACCTCAGGAAATGCAAGCCACGAAGCGGCCCCTGCTTGATAACACCTTGCCCTTGGGTATGAAGGATCTCCTCATAGCCGATGAAGTCTCTCATCAATCTTGGAGAGAACGTGAAGCAGCATCTGTGCTTGGCCAGATGCAGGCACCCGGCACATGGCTGTGGCTTTTGGACAGCAGCACACCCTAGCCAGAGGTGTGGAGAGTTCTCTATCCAGTTGGTGAAGTGTGGCCTTACAGAAGCTGTGTGCACAGCTTCTGAGTCATTAGAAAGCTCCCTATCAGGAGCTTCCTTTGCCTGCACTGGGAGAATCTAGGCAGTAGCAATTGGGGCTACTGCTGGAGCATTTGCCCACACCTGTCACACAGCACACTGGCTGGCAAGAAGGAGATTTACAGTCATTTGGGGCATGGGAAGAGGATTCCTTACAAGGTGGCTGGCCAGAAAGCATGGTGCCACAGGGAGATGATTTGCAAGAGATCTTCACAAAGCAAGGAGACTGGCAGTTTGCCACAGGCTGGCAGATGCAGGGTGTGGAAGGAACGGTTTGGCAGTGAAGCAGCTGATAGGGGGAGGGCACACAGCAAGCAGGACTGCAAGGACTACACATATAAGTCAGTGGCTGGCAGGAAACAGGCAGGCAGGGAACTGACTGGCAAGGTTTGAAAATGTAGCAGATGGGTTGGTAAACAATGGATTTGCCAGACTGGCCTTCACCTCCGGTGGGTTGATATGAATCTCCTTGGCAGCAGACTGGTTGGCAGAGTCTTGCCTCACAGACACATGGGGGGCAAGAGGTTTCAGCAGAGGAAGATACTTCAGGGCAGGATGGCTGGCAGGATGGAGCATCACAGCAGACTGGTTGGCCACACGTAGCCTGGCATGATCCAGATGTGCAGACAGGTTCCTGGCAGGAGCTGGCATCGCAGGACTTTGCCTGGCAACTACTGGATTCCGAGCAGGATGGCTGGCATGAGGCGACTGGACAAGGCGACTGCCTGGGACTGGACTCACAGCAGGCTCTGTGAGAGCATATGGGTTGGCAGAGAAAACCCACACAAGAAGTTTCGGGAAAACAGGTAGGTTGACCGGAAGTGGATTCACAACCCCTTGGGGTACCACTGGATGGCTGATGGTTTTCTTGACATGTAACTAGTTGCCATGTCTTCCTGTGGCAGGCACTGGGCAAACAGATGGCATTGCAGAAGCTGCGACCATTGGAGCATATCGAAACAGTGGGTACAGCTGGAATGGAGGTGGCATTTCCAGGACTACAAGCATCCTCCATGGAACTGGCACCCACCAGGTTGGCGGGTTGCACCCAGCCTATCAGACTTTGCAAAGGATCTAAAACAGAGGAACTTTTATAGTGCTCTCCTGGAGCTGAGGGCACCACCCTGAAAGCATCTTTCCTTGTTATTGTTTTTACTCGCTTGCATACAAACATCTGATTAGAAACCTTCCGAGTTCCCTTGGAGGGATTTGAATACACTGCTGCTGCTCTGGGATGAGCTGTCTCTTTTACAGGTTGCTTTGCAGCCTTACAGAAGCAGGCTTTGCCTCTCTACCCTCTCATCAGTTGGGCTCCACGTAGCCAAAGCAACCTGCTCTTTTCCTCCAGGAATGTAGCTTTGCAGATGCAGGCAATCAGGAAAGGAAGCTCTGACCCTACTATACAGGAGATATCCAAGATGGCAGACAGGAAAATGCAGTGGATGGCTCTCAGAGACACTTAAGTACCTCCACTTCCTTTTACAAGCCTTCACATTTGGCTTTCTGGAAGCTTAACTTTAGAATTGCTACCAATAATAGCTGTAATGATTTCTATTTGTTGCATTCTTACCAGAGCTACCTACCCAACCCTTGACTGTGTTTTTTATAATTTATCCTTGAAATGACCTTAATTAGTAAGTATAATTGTCAGCACTGGGTTAGATTCCAAGGAACTAAACTCAACTCAGAGTTTCCGTCATATTTCCCCAATTATATAAGTAATTTTGACTAAACAGGATTCAAATCTGGCTTGGCTGGTCCTCAAATCTCAGATCTTAATTACTTATTAGGCTACTTGGCATTGAGAAGTTGGGGGAGTGAAAGGAGTGTGAAGATGAGAGGAGGGAGGGATGACTTTATGGGGTAAGGGAGGTTGATACTTGGCACAGCAGCAGGCCAAGCGAGTTGAGGGGGGGGTGGCCTTAGCCACCATAGAAATGTTTATCATTGGCTATATCAAGGTAATTTCACATTTACTTCTATTTAACAATATGCTCCAAGATGGAAATTGACAAACCTGCAAATATTTCATCAAGAAGTATTAAATCCCTGAGACAGAGCCCACAGCATACAAATTCAACAAATGTAAAAGAACAATCATCAGAAGTAATATTGGGACATCACTGCAAAGCAGGTGTGGTTTCTCCAGGAGGAATTCCTGAGGCACAGGCCAGATCCTTGTCCTTTTCCTCCGGGCTTGCCTCAGCTTGGCATTGCCATTCAACTTCAGCATCCCATGCTGTCTGCATGCTGGGCCTGGTTCCTGCTGGACTGCACATGGTACCTTGGGAAAACAATGGTTTTTTCATGCCAGACAAGGCTGGTCTTGATTTCTGGCTTGCTACTAACACATATTGTTGGATCAAACAGCTAATTACCTAGGTCTTCAAAGTCCCGAGATGTTATCAATGTTATCGACAGTACCAAGATATTACTCTTTCTTGGTTATTTTGGCTATCTCAACAGCCAACTGATGGTGATTCTGAGGCTTACTTTGTAAAATACTAGTTACAAAGTACTTTCTTCTTCACACATTCCTCACCCTCATTTTAAAGGAAGAGGTACTATTCTGATCAGAACAATATCTGGAAAACATTGTCATTAAAATACCTTTATTCACCATTGACATATATACGCAAGAGAAATGATGTGTATGTTGTCTCTGAACATAAAATATCCACGGATGGTCTTTTTTTTTTTTTTGCCAGTCCTGGGCTTGAGCTCAGGGCCTGAGCACTGTCCTTGGACTTTCTCAAAGCTAGAGCTCTACCACTTGAGCCTCAGCACCACTTCCAGCTTTTTTTCTATGTATGTGGTACCAAGGAATCGAACCTGGGTCTTCGTGCATGCTAGGCAAACACTCTACCACTAGGCCAAACTCCCAGCCCCGCACATATGGTCTTTTAAGGCCATTATTGCTAACGTCCATCGTGTTGCTGCACTTAACCATTGCCCAGTCATTTTTATTTCAGTATAATATTCTCTTGTGCGACTATACCACAATTTACTTGTCTGTGAATGGACACTTGGCCTTTTCATTTGTCCTTCAGATATTTTGTCCTGTAGATAGAGAAGAACACGAGGGAAGGGGAAGAAAAACTTTACAGAATCACTGTGATTTACAGAAAACACTAAGCAAGTACTTGGCATGGAGACTTAAAACCCTGGCTCTTTAAAAGGAGAATGATAAATCTTGATGGCCCACTGCGCTAGTAACTCCCACACCAGTGCACAGAAGAAGCTTCACTTCTGACTTGCTCCTTCTCCCATTGTCTAACTGGAAGCTTCTGGACTGGGTGGTTTTACACTCCCAGGGAATCTTTGTCGATGCCTCGCTGGTAGGAACCATGCAGGCTGCTTTTCATTCCACAATGCACAGAATATTCCCCACAGTGAGGAACCATCCCACCCAAAACACCAGCAGCGGTCAAGTTGAGAAACCCTGGCTTATCAACCCTGCGCTTGATGGTGCAGGTAGAAGACAAGTGATAGCCCCTCTGCCCTGAGCACCAAATGCAGGAGTTGATACTAAGCATTCTATGCCAACCTGGAGAACACAACATTAGCTAGCCCACAAGAAGCAAAGGTTATTCCACCTTCCTTCTTGTAAGTATGACTCCTGTTTGTTATTTTCATCCTACTCCAAAGCTATTCACCTTTCTCAGTTATACCCAAGCCTATGTTCTTTCCTTGAGTTAATTATTTCAAGGCAAAGCAGACTTTCTAAAAGTCAGCACTTTTTATGCCCATACTTGACTCACAGCACCCTAGCCTCAATGCCCCACAGAAGCTCTGCACCTAGATGAAAATACCCCTGCCTCCTGTTCAACACACCAGACCCAATGTGGGCAGATCCCTCTGTGCTGCCTTGCTCAGGGCTCACCTCTCCTGTAAGGACACTGCCAAAGCATCGGCTAATGAGCAGTTTGCTCCCAGCCCCATTCATTTGTGCATGCTTTTCCTGCCTAAAAGGTCTCTCTTCCTTGTTTGTACCTGGTTAATTCCTACTTGTAAGGAAAGGACGTGGGTCCTCTGCTGAGCACAAATGACTATAATAATGTTCTCAATGCCTATATTTTACCCACCCACCAGACTGAGCTCCCTGAGAATGAGAACTGCGACTTTTTGTTTTGATCATTCCTAGAGACGAACTCAGTCCCACTACCTACATGACAGCTATCTAATAATGATGGATGGATGGATGGATGCATGGATGCATGGATGCATGGATGGATAGATGATAGAAGGAGGATGGCTAGATGGATGGGTAGATGAATGATTAATGGATGGATGGATGATGAATAAATAGATGTTGGACGGATGCATGCATGCATGCATGAATGGGTAGATGATGAATGAATAGATTAATGTTAAATGGGTAGATGGATGACAAATGAGTAGAAGGATAGATGGAGGAAAATTATTGATAGAGGCAAAAATAGAGATGGATAGCAAGTGGATGGATGGATGGATGGATGATAGATGGATGAATGAAAGATAGATGGATGGATGTTAATGGGTGAATGGATAACAAATGAGTGGATGGAGGCATAAATAGATGATGGATGAATGGAAGATGGATAGTAGATGGATGGATGATGGATGGATAGATGGATGATGGATGGATAGATGGATGATGAATGGATATTGGGTGGACCTGCCCAAAGATGAAATACGTCTCTGATGAGCTTACGGTATGGACAGGAGAGCAAAGACAGCATAATCTTCATTTTAGCCACTTTTATTGAATTGCTAAATGCATCTCCAAAAAGGAACACAAGCACACAGCAAAGGGAGCCTGTGCATAGGGAGAGAAAATACTGTGTCTCAGAAAAGACACTGGTGCTATGGGAAAGCAGCTCCTCTCAGCTTACTGGCAGCAGAAAACAAGAAGTCAGGCCATCTCCCTCTGATACCCAAGAAGCCTTCCTTTGGGCCATTAAGACACTGACATTTTTGACTAGCTCTTTGAAGCATAAGCAGGCGTATGAGTGGCAGTTCAGGAAGAGCGGGGGTTTGGGCTGAGCCATAACGAGCTTTGTGCAGGCCAGTCCAGGTTCCTCTCTAGCTTAGAGCTTGCTTAGTAGAAGCTGGTGGGGTGAGGCCAGATCAGCGATCGGCAGGTTTGCTGGCAGGGGGCTGAGGAGCTGTGGCCTCTGTGGCAGCTTTGGCCTCCAAAGGCTGGCAGGGAGTCTCCTGTGGGACCTCTGACTTGCAAGGGTCGGCACAATCAGGCTGGCTGGAGGTGGACTTTTTGCCCTCCCGCTTACAGGAATCAGAATCAGTGCAAGGCTGGCGGGAGCAGACAGGGCGGTAGGAGTAGGAAGTGAAGCAGGTGGGACGGCGGAGGATGGAGTAACAGGAGCGATAGCAGGAAGGACGGTAAGAGATGGATGTCAGGTATGGCTGCCTATAGGTGATGGGTCCCGAGCAGATCGGGCGGCAGATTGGACGGCAAATCGTGCGGTAGGAAACAGGGCTGCAGGCCTGTTTGGAAGAGCTGGGTATGTAGTAAGTCTTAGGGGGACAAGATGGTGGACAGACGGCAGATGCTGATGACCCTGGACGGCAGCACAGAGGTTGACATGAAGCAGCTGGGCAGGAAACGGGCTCGCAGCAGACAGAACGGCAGCGCTTGACTAGGTAGCAGGAAGGCTGACATGGGCTGGGCACACAAACAGAGGGTGGGCAGGGGCTGGGCTCGGGGCAGATAGGCTGGCAGATACTAGAAACACAACAAGAGGGCTCCGGGCAAGGATTGGAGCCACATGGCTGCTCACAGGGGCTTGGAACACAGCAGACAGGACGGAGACAAACAGGCTCACACACCAGAGCCATACAGGTGGCTGGCTGGCACACACTGGCCTCAGAGCAAGATGGCTCGCAGGGACTGGAGTCACAGCAGACAGGCTGGCAGCTACTGGTAGCGGAACAGACCGAAGGGCAGCAGCTGGGCGATGGGCACACTGGCTGGCAGCAAACCGGCTCACACACCACTGGCTCACAAACCATGGGCTGACAGACCATCGGTTGGCAGGAACTGGGCACCGCACAGGTGGACGGACAGCAGCTGGGCTCGCAGATGACTGGCTGGCAGGACGCTGGCACACAGAGGAGCGTCTGGCAGGAGGTGGTCTCACAGCACACCGGCTGGCAGCAACTGCTCATGGCAGAGATGGGCTCACACAGGGTGGCTTCCAGGCATGCAGGTGGAGCACAGCTGCCCCCAGAGCAGGAAGGCTGGCACACGCTGGCCTCACAGCACACAGGCTGACAGCAGCTGCTGCTCACCGAGCAAGAGGGCTGACCGCATTGGGACCCGCAGGCAGACGAGCCACAGCTGTCTTCACAAGTCACCAATTGCCACGTCTGGCTCTGACAGGAACTGGGTAAGCAGATGGGTGCTCCACAGCTCACCTCAGTGGAGCAGAGAGAGATGGCTGGCAGGGAAGGGCATGTCCTAGAACAACAGCTGCCAGACATGGTGGAGGTGGCTCTGCTTCTTTGTGAGTGCTGGAAAGGAGCTGCCTGACTGTGCTGCAGCTCCAAGGCCCTGGCTTTTATATGCCCATCCCTGGCACATGCTGTTTGAGGCCCCCTTGCATCTTTTCCTTATTGCTGTTTGGGCCAGGGTGCAGAGAGACATCTTATTACACCAATGTTTGTTGATCTACCTGCCCGTAAAGAGGATGTTGGTGTATTGACAAGCTAACTTTGGAGTCCTCAAAGCTACAGGTAATGTTGGAAGAAGCAGCAGCATCTCCACGCTGCATGCTCTTTACCTCTGAACATCCTGAACAAGGAAAGAGGAATGGAATGTACCATCTACCCACCCTCATCTCTTCTCTCCAAAGCTCTGGATGGAGTGAAGAAGAGGTCCACAGGAATCAGACCCACAGATCCCCTCATGCATCTCGCCCTGAAGTGGGCAGACACGGTGAGACACTCCACAGAAATAAGTAAATAATAGATAATAGTCCATCGCACAAGGAGGGCAGAAATGGTGAGAAACTCAGACAGGAGGGGATGTGTAGGCTGCATTTTCCATGGCTGCACCTTGCAGCTGCCATCTTGTGTCTATCCAGCAGCAGTCTCATGAGGCAGAGGTTGTTCTCCCTCCGTTAAGATGGAGCATTCAGGGTAGAGGTTCAGCAAGGTTAAGTCACTTGCTGGAAAATGGCACAGAGCTCATCCCATGATCTACGGTTGCAGTTCTTTCTTCCATGGAACCAATGTGAACTGACATTTCTCAGGAGACTTTGGCAAAGTCACGTGTCACAGACTTCCAGCAGCAGGAGCAGCCCTGTGCCCTCATCCCTGGAAAGTCACTTTCCTTCTCAACCCACCTGTCTTCTTCCACTCAGGCCCACCTCCCAGCATTCAGCAGATCTCTATGGTCCTCCTTGTCTTTGGAGATTTTGACAGCTCCTGTGAGAAGAAAATAAAAGAGCCAGATGCTCATTGCTCTTGCTTGCAATCCTAGCTACACAAGAGGCTGAGATCTGAGGATCGTGGTTCAAAGCCAGCCAATGCAAGTTTGTGAGGCCTTTTTTGCCAGTCCTGGGGCCTGAATTCAGGGCCTAGGCACTGTCCTTGGGCTTTTTCATGGCTATTGCTCTAACGCTTGAGCCACAGCACCACTTCCAGCATTTTCTATGAATGTGTTACTGGGTAATCAAACCTGGGTCTTCGTGCATGCTAGGCAAGCACCCTACCACTAGGCCAAACTCCCGGACCTATGATTGTTTTTGTGGCAGTCCTGGGGCTTGAACTCAGGGCCTGGACACTGTCCTTGCGTTTTCTCAAGGCTAGCACTCTATCACTTGAGCCACAGCACCACTTCCAGAGTTTTCTCTGTATGTGGTACCAACAAATTTTACCCAGGACTGTGTGCATGCTAGAGAAGCACTCTACCACTATGCCAGGCTCCAGTCCCTGTGAGACTCTTATCTCCAATTAACTACCCCCCAAAAAAGCCAGAAGTAGAAGCATAACTCAAGTGGTAGAGTGCTAGCCTTAAACAGAAAAACTCAAGGAGAGCTCCCAAGGAGGATAAGGTAGGAAGTGAACCTCAGGCTTTTCAAACACCAAAGCTTAACATTCTCACTCAGAGAAAGGCCTATCTTACCTCTCCTATGTGTTTTCATCATCAGGGCAAAAAGCAGGCTGGCCCTTAGAAACACTGAGCTACCAGAGCTACCATGCCATCCATTCCCCCTTCTTTTATTAATGTTACACTCATTCACTCGTTCTCTCTCATTCATTCATTCAGCCCAACCAATTCTGGATTCTCTGTGAGAGATACACAAAGACAAAGCCTCACCCAGAGCTATCAGCAGCACACATCTGGGGGGGACTGATGGGCCCCTATACAATTGTGGCACACACAGCTTTGAACATATTGTAATTCGAGGGATGTGGAGGGACTTTGAGGCCTCATGATTCCGGGGGAAGGTAGGAAAGACTTCTCTAGTAATTTGATGGCCACGGGGAATCCTCAAAGAAGAAGGAGGGAAGAGTGGTAAGGACAAGAAAAGGAAGCTGTGGAATCCAAACATACAAGAACATAATACATTTGGAGAGCAGCCAATGGTTCCACAAAGCCAAGACAAAAAGCATCGGGAAGCTGGACACAGTGGCTCATGCCTGTAATCCTAGCTACTCAGGAGGCTGAAGAGAGCCCAGGCACTAAAGACCATGAGACTCTTATCTCCAATTAACCACTAAAAAATCAGAAGAGATGCTGTGGCTCAAGGGGTAGAGCGATAGCCTTGAGCTGGAGAGCTTGGAGGCAGAGTCCAGGCTCAGGCCCAGAGTCCAAGCCCCCCAAAAAAGCATCAGGAACAAGAAGGGACAGTGATGGATTTTAGGGGGGATTCAAGGCACCCAATCATGAAATACTTATGGGCCATGTGTAAAACCTTGGATTTTTATCATGTTTAAGCAGGAAGGTAACTTGATCAGATTGCTCTTTGGTTATGGAAAAGGGAGGAAGTCTCAAGGCACAGAAACAACCAGGGGATGGGAACAATGACACAAAACTTCACAGTGACAAATTGAACAGAGAAGTGCTCCGGGATAGAGTAATATGAGCAGCTTCAAAGCAGCAGAATCTACAAGTCTTGTCATTGAAAAATGAACAATTGGAAAGAGGAAATGCTGGGGCCAGGAGTGTGACCTCGTGGTAAAGTGCCTGCCTAGCATGCGTGAAGCCCTGGGTTCAATTACCACAAACACAGATAAAGCCAGAAGTCGTGCTGTGGCTCAAGTGATAGAGCACTAGCCTTGAGAAAGCCTTAGAACAGTGCCCAGGTCCTGAGTGCAAGCCCCAGGACTGGCAAAGGACTTTTTTACACAGCTCTGCAGAGGGTAAGACTAGAGTTTGCTAGCCCCTGTTATGGCTAATATTTCTCCTCTGGATTGACTTCCCTTCGCTGGCTCAGCCAGTGATCCAATTACAGGTAGAGATGGTCCTTCTCCCACCAATTCTTCATCGACTCTCAGCTGGGAAGCAGGCATAGCCTTGGCATTCTGCGGGGGTACCATCTCCTCCCAGAACCCTTTCCTGTGTATGAAATAGCTCTTGTCTTCTAAGTATGTCACCCCTGCCTAATTCTTTGTAATTGATCCCTATCTGCCATTTTTTTAATGTCACAGAGATACCAAGCACAAGGACTTTGTGAGTTCACAGATGTCTACCAAACACCCAAAGCAGTGTTTGAAACATCTGTGGTACACAATTAATATTTATTGAAGGAACAAATGAGGACCTGTGTGGCTAGCTAAGAAGGACTACCTTCCTCGGAAGTCTACAGAAATCACTACCTCTACCGGTGCATCCGGGAGCTATGACCATGAGCAACAGAATAATCAGCTGCTCTGAATTATAGCTCCCCAGTGCAGCTCTAGGCAGGTGTGTTCCTGCTCTAGCTGTGGCATCATCCTGAGGATGAAAAAGTCAGTTCCTGGGAGGCCAATTCCATTCAGAGCAAAAATGACTTGCATTGTAGCATCTATCCTGGTTTACCAGGACAGACTCCAGTCTCACCTTTTTCCCAAAAGCACAATATGCAATCAATGTAAAAAAAATAAAATTGGAACTTTCAGACATCGCTAGTTGGAAAACTAATTGGTATAAGCAATACCAAAGCAATTTAGTAGTTTTGTACAGAGTTAAATATTGCGACCATTTACCTTGAAATTTAACTCCCTAGGTATTTCTCCAACAGAAGCATATGCTCATGAAAAGACTTGTACATGAATCTTCATAAGAGCTAGAGTTTGCCTTTATTCATACATACCAAAAACTTGAAATAACCAAATGCCTATCAACAGATAAATTCTGCTTTCTTCCTCCCTTCTTTTCTTTCCTCTTTCCTTTCTTTCTTTCTGTCCTTCTTTCCTTCTTCCTGTCCTTTCTTCTTTCCTTCTTTTTTCCTTTCTTTCTTTCTTTTTACTGGTACTAAAGATTGAATTCAAGGCATTGTGCTCACTAAGCAATCACCCTACCACTTGAGCCATGCTCCCAGTCCAGCATTTTTATGTAGCTTACTCATAAAATAGAGTACTGTTCAATAGAAAAAAAAAAAGCAAACTCTTGGTGTTGCCTTGCCTACCACAATGTGAATGAATATCAAAAGGGTGACACCAAGCAAAACTGTGCTGACATTGTATAATTTCCTGGGCACAGGAAATTAGTACTAGAAGACTGGGGCATTTGGAAGGCAGCTATGCTCACCACTATGCCACCAACGCTCGCTAGACTGGGGCATTTGGAAGGTGATAAAAGATTCCATGCATTGAGCACATGAGTATAGTACATACAATTATCAGATCCCATTAAAAAGAAACTACATGAGACAATAGCATTTTATTATATGCACAATATAGCTCAAGAAAATGGGCTTACGAATGTGAAACAAAAGTTGGGAGCTTGTAGTCCTGGCACTAGGGCTTGAACTCGGGGCCTCATGTTCTTCCTTAGCGTGTTCTCTCAAGAGCAATGTTCTACCACTTGAGCCACAGCTCCTCTCCTCCTAGCTTTTTGCTGCTTAATCAGAGATTAAGAGTCTTAGGAACTTTCCTGCCACAGTTGGCTTCAAACAGAGATCCTCAGATCTCAGCCTCCTGAGTTGCTAGATTACATGCTCAAGCCATGGATGCCCAACTTTGAAATAAAAGAAAACTTTAAAGGCAAAAGAATGAAAACAACACCACCCTAATTTCATTTGTAAATCTGTTTGCATACAAGTCTAGAAACCTATATAACCAGTGAAGAACTCTGAGCATTCAGGAGGGTATTCTTTCTTCTTCATACTTTTTCATATTTTTAGGAATCACTATGCTTATGGAACACACACACACACACACACACACACACACACACACACACACACACACTACAGATTCTCCAGGCCTCTGTCTCGGAGACTCTCTAGCTTAAACTAGATTCTGCCACAGTAAATCCATCAACTGCACAAAGCAAAACCTGAGGGCAGATGCCAGACTACATTTCCCTAACCTAGTCTGCCAGAGCGGTGAAGGAAAAGGCCAGAGGACTGATTAGAAGAAGCCAGCATGTTTGAATTTATTAAGGGGTTCACAAGGTTTCCAAGGCAGCAGAAAGCAGGGAGGAGGGTCAGAGCCAGAGGCTCCGGAAGGAGACGCTGCCTAGTGGGGATGAGAAGACATATTTGACTTCAGGCCAATAACGCCTCGGGGATTCACCCTGTGGGCTTTGGGGAGTCTCTTCAAGGGGCCCCAGCTTTCATTTCTCTCCAGGACGTAGCTCTTGCTCCTGGGGTCGGCAGGCAGACGATGGAGAACACGTCCTCCTTTTCCACGAGAGACCCGGGACACGCGTCTTCAGTGGGGAGGAGGCAGATTTGGGAGGTTGTGCAGGCGAGGGGAACAGTGGAGTCTCCAGCCAGAGCCGATGGAGGCCGGGTGTCCCCTTCACGCCTCCTCATAGGACACGGGCACATTCTTCACTTGGTGTCGCACACAGGTGAGGGCTGGCAGCACACAGGGCCACAGCAACCGCCAGAGCTGCCACAGCAGCTGCCACAGCAGCTGCCACAACACCCTCCACCTCCACAACCTCCACAGCCCCCACAGCCCCCACAGCCAGACCCCCCACAGCAGGAAGACCCACAGCAGCCCCCTCCACAGCCCCCGCCTCCACAGCCACAGCAGGAGCCACAGCAGCCGCAGCAGGAGGGCTGGCAGCAGCACTCCTCACAGCAGTCTTGATCTTGGCAGCAGTTGAAGCAGTCCCCCGGGCAGCACCCCATGGTCCCAGCCGGTCAGGTCACAGAGGCAGGAACACGGCCCAAGTTCCCCCTCAGGTCTGAGGGCGGCCAGCAGAGCCACAGCTTTTATACCCCCTTTACCCTGAGGAAGGGGGGAAGAGGCGGGGTGGGGGGGGCTGGCACAAGACACAGGATGTTTGCTTTGTTATTATTTGTGTCAGCTTCCATAGGAACCGTCTCATTAACTGGTTGTTTATTTTCCCCCCCCCTCCGAACCCGAGTACCTCAACTCATAAAAAGGAAAGAACAAGAGCATCACTCTGTCCCAACCGCTGTTTGTCCAGAGGGTAAAAATACATCTAGGGAAAGACCTGTGATTAACCAGGTGGAAGACAGACCAAGGTGAAGCCAGCCACAGGCTCTGAGCTCCTCTCCCACATCTTCCTCTCCCACCCCTGGAGCTCTCGCTCGCACAGGGAGCCTCTTTTTCAGGGAGGCAGGCAGACAGGAGCAAGCTCCACGCCTCTGTTTCTTACTCCCAGGCACCAGTGGGTGCAGGAGGTCTGACCTCTCACGTGGAAATGGCATGGTCTCCCCAGCTCAGGTGAGCTAGCCAAATATTTGTGTCTGTGTGGTATGCGGAGTGTGTAACACATTTTGTTTGGGTGTGGCGCGTGAGCTTCAATCACAAGTAATAACTGACTTGTGAAATGGAGAAAGACTCCTCATAAAACTGCGAAAGGTTGGGGAGCTACATTCTCTCTAGACGGCAAGGGGAACTGAAACAAGCACATTGCTCTCTGCAGGGGACAGGAGGGGCTCTGCTCAGCACCCACTCCCCTCCCCTCCACCCCTACCCCCCTGGTGGAAAAGGGGGTTCAGGGGGAAGGAAGAAAGGAAGGCAGAGAGGGGTTGCAGGGAAGGAGAGAGGAAGAAAGGAAAGAAGGAAGGGAGGGAGGGGAAGGAAGAGAGAAGGAAAGAAGGAAGGAGGAAAGGAAAGCAGGAAGGAGAAAAAAGAAGAGGAGGGATGAGAGAAGGAAGGAGGGAAGGAAAGGGAAGAAGGAAGGGAGAAGAAAAGGAAGGCAGGAAGGGAGGGAGGGAAGGAGGAAAGGGAAGGACGAGAAAAGAAAAGAGGGAAGGAAGGGGGAAAAGAAAGCAGGAAGGAGAAAAAAGAAGAGGAAGGAGGAAAGAAGGAAGGAAGGAGGGAAGAAGGGAAGGGAAGAAAGAAGGGAGAAGAAAAGGCAGGCAGGCAGGCAGGAAGGAAGAAAAGAAGGAAGGAAGGAAGGAAGGAAGGAAGGGAGGGAGGGAGGGAGGGAGGGAGGGAGGGAGAGGAGGGAGGGAGAGGAGGGAGGGAGGGAGGAAGGGAGGGAGGGAGGGAGGGAGGGAGGGAGGGAGGGAGGGTCCTCGGATGGATCGAGAACAGGAGAGAAGTGACTCCTCTACCATCTCAACGTCAACACAGGAGCGGCCTTCATCTGTGTTGCACACTAGGGCTCCACCTTGCGTGGAAGTGGGTTAATATTAACGGGCAGCCCAGCCCCTCTCCTGAAGACTGTCTGCGGTAGGTGGGGGTGGGAATGTAGATGGGGGGATCTTAAGGATGAACAGGGTTACAGATGCCAGCAGCAGCAGTGACTCATGCCAGCACGGCCACACAAAGGTGCCTGGGGGGGAGGGGATGAGGGGTGGAGCAGGCAGAGCTTGTGACTTGCCAGTAGTGGCTTTTTTAGAGGAAGGGGCCGGACTGGGGGTCAGGACCCCTTACCTGATTGCTGGGAACCCAGGGCCTGTGAATCCTCTGCTACAGTTAATTTGCACCTCTAGGACTCCAATAAATACTCAGCTTTGAGGGGCAAGCAAGCAGGGTTGGAATGACTGTGAAAAGAAGAGGGGTCAATTCCTACCTGTACCCTAAAAGGGCACCATCTAACCTAAGGCAAGAACAGGAAAGATGGTGCAGGAAGAGATTTGGAGCAAGCCCCATATAATACCAGAAATGCAGGCTGGTCGAGACAGTAGGCCTGCCAGAAGAAGACTGGGCTCAGCCCCCAACCTTTGGGGGAATGGAGGGGGGTGGGAATATTACTAGAGATTGAATCCAAGGCTTCAGGCTTATTAGGCAATCCCTCCACCACTTGTGCCAACCCCCCCCCCGCCCCCACCCAGTCCTTTGGGGCTTTCCATTTGTTTGCTTGTGTTCCAAGGCTATTCCCCAACCTCGATTCTCCTAATCTACCAAGCGGCTAGGATTATAGGTGTGCTCTGCCATACTTGGCTTCTAGAGCCCCTTTCAAGCCAAAGGAAGTTTGATTCCTTATGGGATGTGGGAAGAGGAAAGTGTGGGAGCAGAGAAGGAACCCCCAAACCAAGATCCCAGACAGTACTATCCCTAAGACCCAGGAAATGGAGACAACACACACTGGGTGTGGTTAACTGGGATGTTAGCCTTGTCCAAGCGTGCAAGAAAGTGCACATGCACAGGTGTGAGGGTTGTGAGAGTGGAGATGAAGGCCCTGGGACTGGCAGCTGCCAATCTCTGGCTTTTCTGATCTAATCTTGGTGTGGCTTTCTGAGTCTGGGCGGGGCCTTGGCCTTCGCTTTCCTTTGGTGAATCTAGGGATCTATTAAGCGCTAAACCTCTACCAGCTCCCCTAAGGACCCTAGGAGACATTCACTTCATTCCTGTCCTTCTCCTGCAGGGAAACTGAGGGCTGGCATCTTGAGTTAGAGCTTGAGTCCTGTGGTTTCTCTGTTCTACACACCTGGTGGAAATAGAAGGCTGGATCTGAATATCCACCCTGCACCCAGCAAGCCCTGGTTCCACCTGGAAGATCTGCCCACAAAGTGCTGCAAAGACTGCCGGGAAAATCCTCAAGAGTCACACTACAGCCACTAAGAACCTGACCGTGCACCCCAACAGAGACAACACACACTCTTCTTAACTCTGCCACTCTGCCCCTTAGGGTGGTCTGGCCTTCCTTCCAGGTCCATGCCCAAGACCTTCCTGGCATTCTGTTAAATCAGTAAATTATAGTTAGCCAATTAGCAACTTTCAAGTCACTCCTCACATTTCTATTGGTCTCCAACTATAACCTCAAGAGGCAGCGAATAACCATGGAATAAAGTCATTTTACAGGCATTGTAATATAGTTCTGCCACCAAGTCTTAGACAAGAAAGTGCTAGATCTGCAAGTTTCTTAGATTTCCATTGGGCAAAGTGTGAGACTCTTCATACCTGACTAATGACATGTACTGTGGAGGGATGGGGCCTTACGCATCTGCTAAGAGGAAGGATTTTGCGATTGCTTTCCTTTGCATTTCTACTGTGAAATAAAATTAAGCCAATAAATTCCAATATCAGCTGTGTGGGTTCTCTTTTTTCTGCAGTGATCATCTTTCTCTTGAGTTGTTGGTCTTTTTGCAATCATTTAAATAGCAATTGAAAGTGAAAGCTTTTTTTGTATTATAAATTGTATTCTCCAATCCCGCCCTCAGGTTGCCTTTGATGCGGACTTACATAATTATTTTCCCAGGTTTCCATTTACATTACAAATTGACCTTATTGTTTTGCATCATACATTTCATATTTGCTTGCTGTGATATTTCTGAGAAATGTAAAACAGTAGAAGAAAGTACAATCCACAACATATTTATATGCATACTCATATATGTATGCATATATGTAACATTCTAGCTTTCCTTTAAGTATTTCACTCTAAAGAACTGCATACAAATATCAAAATGAATGTAGATTCATATTACATATGTACATAGAGCATATATAAACATGAGTCATTTACAAATTTCCACTACAGCCCAAGGCCTGTAGGCGAAAAATGTATCACTTCCTTTTTCTTTAAAACTGTTTAAGCCTATTTCAAACCCTCAAAGTAAATAATGAAAGAAAGTAAATTATGAAAATTAAGAAAGAAAGGAAAAAAGAAAGAAAGAGAGAGAGAAAGAGGGAGGAGAGGGAAGAAGGAAGGTTATCTCTGTATAAACTCAGAATTCATCCAGAATTTCTTCCCCAACCTCTCCTCTGGAGGTGGAATCTGAGTTTGGGAGGACTTGGCTAAGATCATAGTGCTGAAGAGAGTGATAACAGCTCTGGGAATACATGTGCTTTCTCATACTAGGGGCCAGCTGTCCCGCTAGCAGCATCAGTTAAGCTGACCATACACCATCCTCCACCAATAAAGTCTGCTTTGAATGGTCTAAACCAGCCACGGACCTGCCTAACCCTATGCTCGAGAAGTGACCATAGAAAATCCCTACTGCTTTCCAACTTACAAAGAATGAACTTCTAAAGAAATTTAGAAGAAAAATAATACTAGAGATGATCATAAAGGTCTCACATCGACATATTTTTCCACCATTGAAACTAGATAGATAGATAGAGATGGACACATAGAGATATTACTTGCTTTACACAACTAATATTATATATTTCACCTTAGGAAATGCTTATAATTATTAAATATGAAACACGGAGAATTTCTATTTTCAAGTTCATATAAACAATTCCTATTGTTAGATATCTGTGTCAGTTCTAATTTTCCAATGTTCAAAGTGAAACACTAAAGCCAGGCACCAGTGACTCACACCTGTAAGCCTCGCTACTCAAGAGGCTGAGATAAGAGGGTCATGGATCAAAGCCAGCCTGTGAGACTCCTATCTCTAACCAGAAAAGACTAAAAGTGGTCCTGTGGTTCAAATGGTATAGCACTAGCCTTGAACACAGAGGGTCAAGGACAGCACCAAGGTCCTGAGTTCAAGCCCCAGGACTAGAAAGCAAAAAAAAAAAAAAAAACCAAAAAACCCAAAGGTGAAACACTAGAGTGAATTTTCTTAAGTATGAGTTTCTACATCTTTTTTAAATCTCTCTAAAATAGGGTCATAAAAATATATTCTGAAGCTCCCACTAAATAATTTTTAACCTGAATTCTTTTATCCTATTAATAAATGTTACTCTTTAGAAAAGTATTCCCATTTGTATCTATTTCCAGTAGCAATTATATATTACTTTGTCAGCCAAGGAAACCAGGTATCCCAACATTCAGAAGGCTGAGCCAAGTGTGTCTCCAGGTAAAGGACATGCTTCATGACATAGTGAGACTCTGTCTCAGAAGTAATAAAAGAAAAAATAGTAAAAATAATAAAATGTCTATTAGACCAATTATAAATTCTCTTGTAGTATTTACTTGTGTATTTATTTGTATTTATTGGTGCATTTTTATTATGTATTGTTACTTTTTCTCTTTCAGGAAATTACAGGCCTCTGTGCTACTTATTTTATGCAGGTGCTTTAACTTTCCCATTGTGTCATTCACATATGTTGCAAAATTTGTCCTCCGGTATCATTTCCCTTTAATTGTGTCCATGAGGCCTTTATACACTCAGATTTCCTTTTTATGTGGACAAGTCTGGTGAGTCCTCCTTTGAAGGATTTCAACGCCCACATGCATGGGTTGTTTACTTACAGAACCTTAAAACCTAAGCCTGCCTGCTGCTCTGGCGGCCTCTAGTGTTCACATCCCAGCATTACAGGGTTTCTGACTGGACACTTAACAAGGTAGATTCTGACGCTTGGCTTCAGCAGAAGCAATTCTACAGAAAAACTGGTTTGGTGTAAGAAGCAAACTATATTTAAATGGCACCAATGTAAATCCCATGCTTTGGCTGAATCAGGTTTACTTGAATTGCCCTTCTCACAACTTATCCAAAGAACAGAAATAGAAGACAAAGCCCAGGACTCAAGGTAAAGACACCCCTAGAAGACCCTTCTGCCCCCATCAAGCTGGTTCTCCAAAGTTCATTACATGCTGGTGTAATAAATGGCAATCTAGAAAATAAATTCATCCTGCCCATCCTATCACCAAGACCGTACAAGGCAAAGCTGATCTACAAGTTTCCTGGACTGTGAGTCTGAAGAGGCCTCTGACTGATCTTGCTTCCAATGCATTGATGGAAATAATTGCCAATTTCCCCCCTTGGAGAGATACACCATCCTTCTACACCAGCCATTTCCACAAGGCTGATTCCAAGAAAAGCAAAGTGCAGCGGTCACCGCCACTTTTTCCCAAACGATTCTGTCTCTCTGTGCCTTTCAGAAATAGGGTAAGAAGAAGAGAATGCTATCTACTTCAACCTGATCAAGTGACTCCTTTTTGATAACAACATGTGACAGAGTGATCAAAGTTTTGTAGCCAATGCGCTTTTCCTTTGCTCTGCTCAGCAGACTTTGTGGAAGCACATCTAGAGTTCGACCAACTTCCAGCCTGAGTTTTTGGATGAGAACGTAGTGATTACAGTATCTTCTCATGATGAAGGAAACAAATACTTATAACACATGCTAAATATGGGGCTTGTTTTTGGAAGAATTGTAAGCTGTCTTACTTTGATGGACACCAAAAATAAATTAAAAATAAAGAAAATATATTTTAAACCAGTGTAGAGAGGATCAGTGGCTATTTCTATAATTGTTCCTAATGGGAGTAAAATCAAGTAGATGCAGG